>NW_022981778.1:0-7128 GCF_902652985.1 Pecten maximus
CCCAAAACAAAAAAAAACCGGTTTTTTTTTTTTTTTGTGTTTCAAAAAGGGGATTTTTTTTTTAAAAATTTTAATTTTTTTAAAAATGAGTTTAAAAAAGAACTTTTTGGCAAAAAAATTTTTGGGGCCCCTCACTGTTGAATTGACCGGAGCAGCGCACAAGTGTATCTCGTCATACAGCTAAATACAACGTGTGCCACCAAGTCAAACATATCACATTAATGATCATACCTTCGGTTTGTTATTGTAATATCCTTATATAGATGTATATGGAGGCTAATTTGAGTAATTCATTACAAGCTACGTAGAAATTTTACACCAGAGATTTTTTTAAATTTTTATTTCAATCATTCAAAAGTGCAATAAGAGCAAAGGTTATAGATTCCCTCGTTCAGACGTCAGCACCCCAGGCTATTTAAAACAACTCGAGCCATTCATGATTTTAAGATGAATTGATAAAAAAACAGTATACTATAAGCCGTATAATGGATTAGCCGAAGGTCAAAATTTTAAAGATACAGAACGAAGGTCAATAAATATAAAAAAAGAGGCTGAACAGGTGTAAAAATAACTGTATAAAATTTATATATATATGTGTGTGTGTGTGTGTGTGTGTGTGTGTGTGTGTGTGTGTGTGTGCGGGAGAGTGTGTGTGTGTGTGTATGTTTGTTTGTTTTTTGTTTTTTTCTGTGTAATTGATCACTGGCAAATAACCAGCTGGGTACGTTTCTTTTGACATAATACATTCCTTAAACTCTTATGAAATTACATTCGAGTGGCACTTTAACAATATACAATAATTCAAAAAACGAGATATTATATAGAGGATTACTCCCTGTGTCATAAAAAATGAAGTTTAGATATTTTTTTTTAGATTTTTTTTATTTATTTTTTTCATGTACAGACTGACTCTCTTTATTATCAGTTTCACGACTCTTCAATGTAAGAACTGTGAAGTGACATAATTTTTCACTGTTATATAAAAAGATAGAAGCTGTCTATTTCAGTAACCGTGTATATATCAATATGTCAGTTATACCAGTAACCAGCGGTGAAAACGTAACTTATGTAAGTGAATTAAATCTTACCATGCAAATTTATTTTCGAAGCCAATAAGATCCATGCTATATGTACAGATTCTTAACTCGTTCTCCACTTTGTATTTTGTATAGCTGTTGTTCACGTATATTACGATTGTGTATATAATATGTACTAATGGGCAATTTGGCACACACTTAATAAAGGAATTGAAATTGAATAGAGGTAATACATTTATTTCCGGTATTTTGTCCATTCCGGATCAGTCCCAGGTTTCCAGAGATTTTTTTCATGCATATTTCACAAAGAAAATGATAAATGTTTTTATCTCTGCTTTTTAGGCTAGAAGTCGGCTTTACACAAAATAGAAACGCAATATTGATGCGAATCTATATTTTTACGAGCATCTTCTCCCATTGGTTAAGGATATAACACATGTTGGTATGATGTTAAATTATAATTTTAATAGTATTGAACGCACAGTACGTGTTTGTAATGAATTTAAAAGTGGTATCATGAACTTAACTAAAAGTGGAGCTCAACTATGTGCGTTAAATCCTCTATCTATCGGTAAAATAATTCAATCAAAAGTTTAAGTTTCGGCACTTTATGGGTGTGAATTGTGGTGTCTACCAAAAAGTTTAATTTCAATGCTGGCAAGATCACAGCGTTTTATTTTAAAATCTATTCAAGGGTTTCTTGGATGATGGAGTATATAGAAGCGTATATAGATACTAAGTAATTCTTGTTCTTGGTAGATCATGTAACCTAGAAAGAACTTGTGTATCATATCTTGTATTTTTACTCGATTATTTATGGCATATACATGTATATGGAGACCAATATGTATAATAACGGTTTCCCTTCGTGCTGAGTGAGTGGCATGTCGTTTTTATCGATTAGTAGTAACGTGCTATCATGTTTATCGGTTAGTCTTACCTACTCTATCATGTGTTTTATCATGTTTATGTAGCATGAGGACGAACGGCCGTGATTGAATAAACAACAGCACACGCCCTGAAGTATGCAAGTTCTTTATTAGAGAACACAACATGGCACACAATGTGGAATCTATAGTGGTCAGACAGATGTATTTCAAATAATGAAACAAAAATTACCTTTATCGGCAGTTCTCTGATCAAATTTTTATGTACGTAATATGCCACATATTCGTTGCAAAAATGTGTTCATAATTTATGTAGATCTACAAAACGAGTAAAATTCAAGTAAAAATACGTGCAATCACGACAGGTAGATTCTACTACGAAATAGGAAGGACAGGAGATTTCATCAATCTAGGTCCATTTAAAATGCCTTTCATACAATATGCATATTACCAGAGACATATAACCTATATGTTATAGGTCTCTGATATTACTCAATTTCAAATCTAGATTAAAATTACCGAAACAAAAACACAAATCGACAGTAATGCCACACCAACGTTTATTGAGGAAATTGTCAGGATATGGTGTTAGCCTTCAGGTTGTTAATTGGATAAAAGACTTCTTAAGAAATGGATGCCAGCGAGTAATAGTCAACGGAGAATCCTCTAAATCGTACCCGGTAATGAGTGGTATCCCCCAGGGAAGTGTATTGGGCCCAATATTATTTGTTGTATGTATATCAACGATCTACCAGAAATACCAGTGTCCCAATCGCCGCTCTTTGCTGATGATACCAAATTATACAGACAAATACGCAATAGCGAGGATGTTAAAATACTCCAGAACGATTTGGATAATCTTCAAAATTGGTCCGACGAATGGCTACTGAAATTCCACCCTAATAAATGTAAAGTTCTTTCGCTTAAAGCAACTCAAAAACGAAAATACTATATGGAAGGATCGGGAGGAGAAAGAATCCAACTGGAACATGTCAAGAACGAAAAGGACATTGGTGTCACCATAGATGAGGATTTAAACTTCAAAACGCACATACAGTTAATTGTCAATAAAGCTAACAGTATAGTTGGACTGATAAGAAGATCTTTTTTGTATCTGGACGAACTCATGTTCAAAATGCTATTTAAAGCTCTAGTTAGACCCTACCTTGAGTATGCTGCAAGTGTTTGGAACCCATCAAAAGTAAAAGATATAGAACTCATTGAAAATGTGCAGAGAAGGGCAACAAAACTGATCCCTGGATTTAAAAATATATCGTACCCGGAACGGCTACAACGGTTAAATCTCCCAACGCTACAGCACCGTAGGACCAGAGGAGATATGATTAACGTTTTTAAGATAGTAAATAACATATACGATAGAATCTAGTAGAATAACAAAAAACTTTTTCCAAATGGACAAGATGAGTAGAACCAGAGATCACGATAAGAAAATATTCAAAAAGCGATGTCGTCTTGATGGGAGGAAACATTTTTTCAGTTACCGAGTTATTGATTTATGGAATAGCTTGCCACAAATTGTTGTCAATGCTGATTCTGTCATAAAATTTGAAATAATGTTAGATAATCATTGGAAAAATAAACGTTTTTATTCATGAATGTACAGGAACTAATACATGTATAAAGCCATTAATTACATAGGAAATATTTATATTATACTATGTATTGATATTGATATGGATATAGAGGCTACAAGCCTGCGTCCATTATTTATGCTAAATAAATGCTAAATAAAAGTAATAAACTAACTTTTATAAAGTCAGAGGAGTTCCGATAGAGACAACCAAGAGTTGTCTACCCTGCTGACAGTGGTCCGATTTATGAATATCCATAAATAAGTCGAATTATGGATATCCATCAATCATTTATGAATATCCATAAATCATTTATGGATATTTAAAAATGAATTATAGATATTTGAAATGAATTATGGATATCCATAAATAGGGACTTTTTCCGCTTTGGAAAGAGTCCTTCAACAGCTAGATAATCTAGATCTACATATTTATCTGTTATTTGTATTTATTTACAGTCAATATTGTTCAAAGATCACTACGTTGTTCGATTTTTTTTCTTTTAGTGTTAGAAAAGAAAACTTGGTAGTATGTGGTAGAATCTATTCATAACAATTTTTACGACGAAAAAAAACCCCTGCGTTTTCAGAAACTACAAGAGTTGTCTACCGTTCTGTATTAACACTTCCGGAAAATGGACCAATCGAAATCTTTGTTAGGGAGAAGTGGGTATTTTGAAAATGTCAGAAAGCAAAGACGAAGCTACAAGTAAACAAACGCCAAACGAAGTACTTTAACAGGTAACCAACACGCCATTTCTGTAATTCTTCGCTTGAAAATAATTGCAATTTCGTTGAGATCTGTTTAACGATACAAATGATTCATCAGTTTACGATTAAAAATTGTTGTTCGTGAGTGAAGCTCCACACGTCCTAACATGCGTGTTCGTGTATTCGCAGCTGAATCAGCATATATCTGTATATAATATGTCATCATTTCGGACTCCTTTCTATGTGTAGAATACGATAGTTGTGTAGGTCTGTTCGTTATATCTGATTATCTCTTAGTTCTGTCATAACTCAACAAACAGCTGACAAATGCTTACATGATTTAGAAGATGTCAATTTCGGACTTGTGCAAGTCTGTATTAGTGATGCTACTGTAAATGCAGTGGTCTAATATAACTTATTTGAGATCGCTATGTCTTTGCCAATAACAAACGATCTGTCTAAAGTGCAACCCAAGTCTAAACTTAGATGCTTAAACACATAAACCAGAGAATCAAGCAGTATCCAAGGTGAAATTCTTTTTATTTTGACTCCTGAATTTTAAACACCCTGACCTTACATTAATGATTATATATTTTTTTATATATTATATACATATTATATTTGAACTACTGTAGGCTGGCCACCATCTAACAAATGAAAATAACGTATTTGAACAGACAGGGTTTTCTTTCACTGTTTTTGGAAAGGGCCTTTTTGACTAATTTGGGAAGAAAATCGGTGAATATTTTTCCATGTGTAAACTGCAAATTTTGGGAATTTGAATTGGCTTAAATATGAAATGATTTCAATTGCGAATAGGGCCCATTAACGACCCAAAAAAGCCCCCAGAAAAAGCCCTGACAAATGTTATTATTCTAATTATAAAGCTAAATTTGTGAAAAGTATAAATTGAAGTGTTATATCTAGTTGGAGTTTGAACTTCTAGACTCTAGATCTGTTTGTGTAACTTTCGTTTCCCCATGTGGGCTGAAATTTGTCATTAAAAGAAATTGAATTGATTCATACCTAATCTTTTCATTAATAGCAAAGTACTACTTTCCTGTTTTTAATTTAAAAAAATTTCTTTTGTTTTCAGATTAAATGTGATGAAATGAAAAAACCCTTTTATGACGTAGTTTGAATGTTGTTTTGTTAATGAATGACACCATGACACTGGGACAAAGGAAACGTGTACCAAGTTATGCAGAAGTGGTGGCGACGCCCCCTCGCAAATCAACAGATTTACCTGAATCTTCAGGGGCCAGTAATAGTAAGGTCAAGGTCGTGGTAAGAATCCGACCAGAGAATGCAGCAGAAGGGGGAAGTAATTCCCGTGTAGTGGTTAAGGCTATGAATGAAAATGTATTAGTATTTGACCCAAAAGAACAATCGTCGCCTGGATATGGCTACCGGAACCGACATCGTCGGAGAGATATCCGAAAGAAGCAGTGTAAGGATTTGAAATTTGCCTTTGACCATGTTTTTGACCAGAATTCGGCAAATCACAATGTGTACGAAGAATCAACCAAACAAATTCTGGATGGGCTGTTGGAAGGCTACAACTGTTCAGGTAAACAGCTTATGTTTTTTTTTATTATTTTATTTTATCTCTATTAAATCTGCAAAAAAGGGAACAATTAATAATTGTTCCCTCATCGGATCTAGAGTATACGAGGCAAAATGAGCATCAATGACACTTAGAAAAAGGGCAGTACTACAGGAAAAGGGGCGGGGCGCATTTCTAACTTTGAATTAGGGGCAGGGCGCCGCGCCCTGCTAGTGCTAACCCGACCTAGCTGGAACACTGATTATTACTTTTATACTTTAGCTACTGTTTAAATGCTGAAATAAAAAAAATCTCAGATAGCTGACTGTATATGTATAAGTGATGAAACAAAAAAAAAAACGATTGAAAATATTGAAGTCATGAGAACATGGTTTTATTGTAAATGATTTTGAGTCATTGTAAGACTACAAAAAAAATTTGACAAAGAAATCTAAAACTTTTTAACATGCTTATAATTTGAAATTATGGGTTTTAATATCCAAGTTTCAATTATCTACAGCTATATATACTACAGAAAAAAATGCTTAAGGTTTGATGAAAAAATCTGAGACATTTTTAGCATCCTTGTACATTGAAATTAAGGGCTTATCTTTGATAATATTACTAAGTGACATTACACCGTTGTTTTAACAGTGTTTGCCTATGGAGCCACTGGTGCCGGTAAAACTCACACCATGTTGGGTAACCCACAACAGCCTGGCGTCATATACCTCACTATGATGGACTTGTACACACGGATAGCTGCCATTCAGGATGAGAAAATCTGTGATGTGGCTGTGTCCTATCTTGAGGTATTACTTTTAAAAAAATTCAGTCGAAGTATAATAAAGTTGTAATAGACAAATTTAAATGTTATGGTGTAAGTTAACATCAACACAATTTCACACTTTGCAATAGTTTAATGATTTTCTTTGTAGAGACTCACTCTGTGTACAGTGAGTAACATGCAATTTCTTGAACTGAACAGTGTGTTTTATGAAATGTTAAAAATAAACATTTTACATTTAAAAATTTGATTATCCACATTTGTGAAATCCTTTTGAATGTTGTCATGACAATTTGTAAATCGTCATGTGTTTTTCTGCTATTCATTGCAACTAAGACAGTTTAGTTTAATCGAATTACTGAACTTCTGAAGACCATTAGTGACATCATACTTTTGAGTTTCTAAAAAGCAAAAAGAAAGGGAGAAAACATAAATGTTTTCATAATTTAAATGAGCAAAATCTGTTACAGATTTCAAGTAGAAATAGCACTGACCTCACTGTTTGCAGGATACCTTAACTGTTTTGTTGAGCTGGTCGTGTACAATCAATTTTGCTGTAATCAAACATT
>NW_022981779.1:0-24631 GCF_902652985.1 Pecten maximus
CCTATGTAAAAAACAAAAAACTTTTTGGGTTTAAACATATTTCAAAATGGGGTTGTCGGGTCATTTATTGCTTTAACTTGTCACATGTGTTTTAGTCGTCATCTATTGTTTTACCTGTAATCTATTGTTTAACCTGTAATCTATTGTTTTACCAGTAATCTATTGTTCTACCAGTAATCTACTGTTTTACCAGTAATCAATTGTTAAACCTGTAATCTATTTTTATACCTGTAATCTATTGTTTTACCTGTAATCTATTGTTTTACCTGCCATATATTGTTTTACCTATCTTCTATTGTTTAATCATTTTAACAGTCCTCTATTGTTTAACACATCTTCTGTTGTTTACCTCCCTCTTTTGTTTTACCTGGACTTGAATGAGCCAGTCGGTGAGGATGGCGTGCATATGAGCAGTCACTTTAGGGTTATTGTGGAGGAAGTCTTCAGGTAGGGCGTGGCAGTTCTCTACACTCTGAAACAATTACTTCAGTATTAGTAATCTGGGGTTTTGAAAATATCAATATAATAGAAAAGTTCTGCAAAAAAATTCTACACATACGTAATACCATGCCAAATGTCCTCATGTATGGAAAAAGGGGTAGATATCCCTAAATATTGAAATTAAGTCCAGAATGATAACGTTGTGGTATAAATTAATTACAGGTGAAAATAAAATATCAAGTTATGTTGAATTCATATACAAGTCCTATGGTCGTGTGATGAAAAATGGCTCTGTAATAAATTTTTAAAACGGTTTATTTTGAATTTACATGTATATAGAAAAAAAATGCTCTCATGAAGATTTTTACAACATTTCAAGGTGAAATCAACACAAAAACGCAGAAACGGAACTTTGAAAAAGTTTTCCCATCAAAATTCAAAATTATCCTAAAAATGTTTTTCTTCCAATACTCTTGACACATACAGACTTAATAATTAGCACATCTATAGCATGGATGGCTGGCTACAAAATGCAAATCATTGACCTTGATTTTCGAAGTTAAAGGTAGTCAAATTACCAGTCAGAGAAGGGAAGCAAGAGAAAACGAAGAGAAAACATAGGTTAAGCATAATAAAGTAACCTATGTATATTGACACCTATACTGGGGACACATACCTGGAGATAGTGGTAGATTACCTATTGACACCTATACTGGGGACATATACCTGGATGTAGTGGTAGATTTCCTATGTGTATTGACACCCATCCTGGGGACACATACCTGTAGATAGTTGTAGATTACCTATGTATATTGACACCCATCCTGGGGACACATACCTGTAGATAGTGGTAGATTTCCTATGTATATTGACACCCATACTGGGGACACATACCTGTAGATAGTGGTAGATTACCTATTGACACCCATACTGGGGACACATACCTGGAGATAGTGGTAGATTACCTATTGACACCCATACTGGGGACACCTACCTGTAGATAGTGGTAGATTACCTATTGACACCCATACTGGGACACATACCTGTAGATAGTGGTAGATTTCCTATGTATATTGACACCCATCCTGGGGACACATACCTGTAGATAGTGGTAGATTTCCTATGTGTATTGACACCCATCCTGGGGACACATACCTGTAGATAGTTGTAGATTACCTATGTATATTGACACCTATACTGGGGACATATACCTGGATGTAGTGGTAGATTTCCTATGTATATTGACACCCATACTTGGGACACACACCTGTAGATAGTGGTAGATTACCTATTGACACCCATACTGGGACACATACCTGTAGGTAGTGGTAGATTACCTATGTATATTGACACCCATACTGGGGACACATACCTGTAGATAGTTGTAGATTACCTATGTATATTGACACCCATACTGGGGACACACACCTGTAGATAGTTGTAGATTACCTATGTATATTGACACCCATACTGGGGACACACACCTGTAGATAGTTGTAGATTACCTATGTATATTGACACCCATACTGGGGACACATACCTGTAGATAGTTGTAGATTACCTATGTATATTGACACCCATACTGGGGACACATACCTGGATGTAGTTGTAGATTTCCTATGTATATTGACACCCATACTGGGGACACATACCTGGATGTAGTTGTAGATTACCTATGTATATTGACACCCATACTGGGGACACATACCTGTAGATAGTTGTAGATTACCTATGTATATTGACACCCATACTGGGGACACATACCTGGATGTAGTGGTAGATTACCTATGTATATTGACACCCATACTGGGGACACATACCTGTAGATAGTGGTAGATTACCTATGTATATTGACACCCATACTGGGGACACATACCTGGATGTAGTTGTAGATTTCCTATGTATATTGACACCCATACTGGGGACACATACCTGGAGATAGTTGTAGATTACCTATTGACACCCATACTGGGGACACATACCTGGATGTAGTTGTAGATTACCTATGTATATTGACACCCATACTGGGGACACATACCTGTAGATAGTTGTAGATTACCTATGTATATTGACACCCATACTGGGGACACATACCTGGATGTAGTTGTAGATTACCTATGTATATTGACACCCATACTGGGGACACATACCTGTAGATAGTTGTAGATTACCTATGTATATTGACACCCATACTGGGGACACATACCTGGATGTAGTTGTAGATTTCCTATGTATATTGACACCCATACTGGGGACACATACCTGGAGATAGTTGTAGATTACCTATTGACACCTATACTGGGGACACATACCTGTAGATAGTGGTAGATTTCCTATGTATATTGATACCCATACTGGGGACACATACCTGTAGATAGTTGTAGATTACCTATGTATATTGACACCCATACTGGGGACACATACCTGGATGTAGTTGTAGATTACCTATTGACACCTATACTGGGGACACATACCTGTAGATAGTTGTAGATTACCTATGTATATTGACACCTATACTGGGGACATATACCTGGATGTAGTTGTAGATTACCTATTGATACCCATACTTGGGACACATACCTGGATGTAGTTGTAGATTTCCTATGTATATTGACACCCATACTGGGGACACATACCTGTAGATAGTTGTAGATTACCTATGTATATTGACACCCATACTGGGGACACATACCTGGAGATAGTTGTAGATTACCTATGTGTATTGACACCCATACTGGGGACACATACCTGGATGTAGTTGTAGATTTCCTATGTATATTGACACCCATACTGGGGACACATACCTGGATGTAGTTGTAGATTTCCTATGTATATTGACACCCATACTTGGGACACATACCTGGAGATAGTGGTAGATTACCTATGTATATTGACACCTATACTGGGGACACATACCTGGATGTAGTGGTAGATTTCCTATGCATAGGGCATGTCTAGCCTTATATTGAAAAAAGCAGTTGGAAATATTTCATGAACTTTTTTGAAATATAAGACTAGACATGCTTCTATGCCTGGAGGAAGTTATTTTGTGGGGAGACCATAATGTGACTTACTGATTAATCAGAGTTACTTCCCTTCGTTTCATGCGATAGATTGAAAGCCGATTGGGGAATGCATACCTGGAGGTAATGATAGATTTCCTGGGCATATTCAGGGACACAGAGTGGGTCTGTTGTATGACTGATGTCAATGTCCTCGACTCCCATGGGCACCCGAGTCTGTATGTCCCGGATCTTCAGGAGAGGATCACAGTCTACATCCATAAACAGCAAATCTGAAAAGTGTGAAGAGAAAACAGTTCCAAATACATATATCTTTACCGAGAATCGCATTATTGAGATATCACCTGCTCTGTGGCTCATTATAGCGATATCCCATTCCATGGCACAATATCAAGATATCTCTTGTTCTGTAAATCCTTATTGAGATATCCCGTTCTGTGGCTCATTTTAGAGATATCCTGTTCTGGCGTTCAGTAATGAGATATCCCCCGTTCTGTGGCTCATTATCAAGATGTCCCCTGGTCTGCGACTCAATATCAAGATATCAACTGCTTTGTGGCTTATGTTCGAGATATCCCGTTGTGTGGATCGTTATCGAGATATCCATTTTGTGCCTCAATAAAGAGATATCCCATAGTCCCTATCTCATTATCAAGATATCCACTGTTCTTTGACTCATTATCGAAATATTCCGTTCTGTGACTCATTATCTATATATCCCTGGTCTTAGGCTCATTACTGAAACTACATGTATATCATTCAAAGCATCATCTGGTACCATCTGTCAATGTGTAATGTTCTTTTACAAGAAAATATTTTATGTATGTTTTTGAAGTTGAAAAAATTTGGCAGCGAACACTTTGATCAACAATTTGACATCAAGACAAACACACAGACATTAATACAGACATTTTGACAATTATGCAATCAACACTTTGATATTAAGACCAGCAATCTACGATAAATAAATAATTTTACCCTACTGTATACTAACCATCATCCACATATATACATATATAGCGACCAATATTTGTTAAGTATATGTACACAGACTACGTACCATCATCCATGATTGCAGATGGCTCCGGATTATTAACATGGAACTTGTGATGTTTCTTGAGCATGCCCAGTGAGCCAAACTCTCCATTGTGACCGTGGTGATGGCCATGATGACCATGGGCATGATGCTGGTGATGGTGGACTTTCTTCACTTTCTTTGAAGCTTCTGACATAAAAATGATAAAATCAGTAAGCAACGTGATTGAGTTATTTAAAAGTATGGACATTTGTGACATTCTCTCTACCAGGCTCTCAAAGAACTCTGCTTGGTGCGTGGACTGGACCAGAGAGGATTATGGGGGTTTTAGAATCTGTTTCTTGCTGTGATTTACCTGTGCTGGGTGTGGGTCCTGGTCCAGAGAGGATGAGGGGGGTTTTAGAATCTGTTTCTTGCTGTGATTTACCTGTGATTGGTGTGTGTACTGGACCAGAGAGGATGAGGGG
Source organism: Pecten maximus (assembly GCF_902652985.1). Lineage (NCBI taxonomy): Eukaryota > Metazoa > Mollusca > Bivalvia > Pectinida > Pectinidae > Pecten > Pecten maximus. The sequence goes on from NW_022981779.1 coordinate 4,968, forward strand.
GGTTTTAGAATCTGTTTCTTGCTGTGATTTACCTGTGATTGGTGTGTGTACTGGTCCAGAGAGGATGAGGGGGATTTTAGAATCTGTTTCTTGCTGTGATTTACCTGTGATTTGTGCGTGTACTGGACCAGAGAGGATGAGAAGGAGTTTAGAATCTTTTTCTTGTTATGATTTACCTGTGCCGGGTGTGGGTCCTGGTCCAGAGAGGATGAGGGGGATCTTTGTAGCCTTGTGACTTTTCTCCCTCATCATTTTGGCTATGTATACAGAGGGCAGCACCTCCACTATTTCACCATTGACCTTATTTTGATGATGAATGTTGCGCACCCTCAAACCCATAACCTTCTTCTCCTGAAATATTACAGTACAAGGGTCAAGGTCACATATCACCCTCAAACCAATAACCTTCTCCTGAAATATTACAGTACAAGGGTCAAGGTCACATATCACCCTCAAACCCATAACCTTCTTCTCCTGAAATATTACAGTACAAGGGTCAAGGTCACATATCACCCTCAAACCCATAACCTTCTTCTCCTGAAATATTACAGTACAAGGGTCAAAGTCACATATCACCCTAAATCCATAACCTTCTCCTGAAATATCACAGTACAGGGTCGAGGTCATGTATCACCCTAAATCTCATAACCTTCTCCTGAAATATCACAGTACAGGGTCAAGGTCATGTATCACCCTCAAACCCATAACCTCCTCCTGAAATATCACAGTACAGGGTCGAGGTCATGTATCACCCTCAAACCCATAGCCTCCTCCTGAAATATTACAGTACAAGGGTCAAGGTCATGTATCTATAGCTCTGGTTAGAGTGGGCAGTACGTGTTGAAAAGTTTGTTATTTTCCTCAATGTAAAGCTCCATCAGGTAATAGAATTAAATATTTGTAAGGATACATATTCTACTATAAACATGTGATGTAAATATAAAAACAAATGTACACACAGTTTTATTGCCAGAGTTGGTCTTTACTCGAAGTGTGTAGGGGTTTTCCTGGTGTGCGAGGACTCCACAGCACCGGACTGGGGCCTCCATACACTGTGAGGGGCTATACTCCATCCCGTCCACGTTCTCTCGTGCACGGTCACTCGTGGTCACAACTTTCTTGTGGACCTTCTTAGGTGCATTGGTCACCTTTTGGACAACTCGGTCCAAGGCATGCCCTGTTTGTAACATCCTCGAGGTGAAAGTCTTTTTTATTCTTGGAAGTCTGCAAAAATGTCAAAGAACAGAAGTTTATTAAACACTCGATACATACAATACATGAAAAGAAAACGAGACAACATTAAAAAAACTGAAGTGAAAAGATGTTAGAGTGTAATGGGGGTTTTATAGGGAAGCATTACGTCATCTGTGATAATATTGACGTTAAATATCCTTGTTAGATTTCCGGTTGACCTGACCTTACCCTGATATAACTTTCACGGTACGAGCTAGAAGGATTAGACATAAGCTGAACCCTCCAATCAATGCCGCTCAGTTGATGTTGACACTGGATGTGAAATGTAACCGAATACCAATGAGGAGGGACAATACCTTATCATTCTCTCCTTATATTCATAGTCTGAAATTATCAGCCCCAGTGATATTTAATACAACAATTACTAAAATGTGTAAATTGAGAAACATCCCTCTAGTACTTTTCAAACAAGGGGAAGCTATATATGAAATTTGACAAAGATCCCTTCAGTACTTTCTGAGAAATAGCGATAACAAACTTCAATTATCAAAATCCAAGATGGCTGCCTGTCAGCCATGTTGTTTTCCGATTGGACTCAAAATGCAATATGCATAACTAAGCACCAAGGGGAACCTACATATGAAATTTGAGAAAGATCTCTTCAGTACTTTCTGAGAAATAGCGATAACAAGAATTGTTTACGGAGGGAGGGAGGAAGGGACGGACAAACGGACCACTGAAACAGGGCGATTTGAATTTGGTCTGAAAATTTGACAAAAATCCCCTTCAGTATGGAGTACTAGAGCAGGACTAAATTTACAATATAGGGTCATACCCTTGTAACTCTCTGCTCGTGGTGTTTCCTTAACATAAATGCAGTTTATGAACCAAGACGATCTGTTGCTATTCTCTACATTCCTTATATCATGTAAGTATATACATTGTAGTGGTAAGACACTTAGTAGTGAATAATAGCAGCGGATAGCGATTGGTCAGTTTGATAGTAAGTAACATGATTGGTCACCCCCTAAAACATATAACATCCTCACCCCCTAAAACATATAACATCCTCACCCCCTAAAACATCGGACAGCCGACCCCGAAAACAGCGGACAGCCGCACCCCCGAAAACAAGATAACAGGCCGCAACCCCTGGCGAAAACAGAGAACAGCCTCACCCCCGAAAACAGCTGACAGCCGCGCCCCCGAAAACATGCGGACAGTCCGCAACCCCGAAACAGAACAAGCCGCACCCCCGAAACAGCATGACAGCCGCACCCCCGAAAACAGGCGTACAGCCGCACCCCCCGAAAAAACATACAACAGCCGCAACCCCCGGGAAAACAGCGGACGCCGAACACCCAGAAAACAGGGACAGCCGCACACCCGAAAACAGAGAACAGCCGCACCCCGGGAAAACAGCGGACAGCCGCACCCCGAAAACAGCGGACAGCCGCACCCCGAAAACAGCGGAACACCGCACCCGAAAACATAAATACAGCCGTCCACCCCCGAAAACAGCGGAAGCCGCACCCCGAAACAGAGAACAGCCGCACGCCAATAACAGCCGGAAAGCCGCAGCCCGAAAAGAGCGGCACCCGCACCCACCGAAAACAGAGAACAGCCGACACCCCGAAAACAGCGGACAGCCGCACCCCGCCCCGACCGAAAAACAGCCGTAAGCCGCGCCCCGAAACAGGAGAAAACAGCCGCACCCCCGAAAAACAAGAACAGCCGCACACCGAAAAAACAGAGAAAAAAGCCGCCAACCCCCTAAAACATCTTACATCCTTAACCCCTAAAACATCTTACATCCTCACCCCTAAAACATCTACATCCTCACCCCCTAAAACATAACATCCTTACCCCCTAAAACATCTTGCATCCTCACTCCCTAAAACATATAACATCCTCACCCCCTAAAACATATAACATCCTCACCCCCTAAAACATATAACATCCTCACCCCTAAAACATCTTACATCCTCACCCCCTAAAACATATAGGTAGCACACCACAGTAAGACAGCCTGGCCATGGGCAATTTTTTTGTTAAGCAAATAACTCCTGTATTATGATATGCATAAAAAATGAAAAAATAAATGTACACTATAATTGGTATATTCAGTATGAAGTAGTACATACAGGCTTCACATTTATTAAAACAAAAATCAATAAATTGGTTCCGGATTTTAAATATCCGGATTTTCCGAACGTGTGTTTACACAGGAAATTTAGTTTTGCCTACAGCGCAAAATGGCAGCCCACAGAAAAGGTAAGATAGCGGAAAAACTTAATTTACAACATATGTCCAAACAAGATTAATTCTGTCTTTGGGATAGAGATATTTAATTTTAAATAGGTTTCAGAAAAAAAATTGTGTAGAGAATTGTGCCATTTTGGGTCAAATATCATAATATTTTGCAATTTTTGAGAATATTTTAAGCTGTTACCATGGTATTCACAGCTCTAAAAATCACAGAAAATATCAGTTTACTTATCCTTCAGAGCTCTATTAAAATTGCAAATGTTGTACAGATTTCAAATATATATACTTTATTGGAGGTTATATGTAAGGTTAACTGGCAATGTTTACATATCTAAAACATGTGCCATATTTTTCAGAATTTGGCATTTTTACTGTACACTGCTACCTTATAAGGGCTGAAAAATGTTATTTTTTGGAAATTGTGCTTAATTATGCTTGATTAAGCTTCATTTTAATTCATTATTGCTCAAAAATGCATAAAAACAATCTAAAACTTGTTTATTATCTGGCTTGTCATATTAGAGGAATCAAGGGAGGTAACTCGCATATCTACCCATTTTAAGGGTGGGTTAATTAAGCATAATGTTAATGAGTCAGTGTAAATTGAAAAGATATTCTATGTTTTATAACAAACCCAATATAACTTATTGGGTATCTAACAAACCATATAGACTGAATTCTGGTTAGTTTTACCTGATTTATTACTCCGTATCCATGGAAACTATTACAGTAAGTGTTATTTTTTGAAATATTTGGTGAAACCATTATTTTCAGTTTATTTATACAATGGTAAGCATGTAATTTCAATGGCTTGAGTGTACGGTTGATGCAATATTGTCAATTATGGTCATTCACTTAGGTAAAGCAGAAAAAATAGCATTTTCCGCATAAAATGGGATCAGCGGACACTTTCATATGATCATTGGTACATATCTGAATAACCGGGGTGGAAACAGATGATTGTGATGTCATAGGCATGACATTTTGAAATCTTGGATGTCATGCCATGATTTATCAGTTAGAATATTGCATGTGTTGCTAAGCTGAGGTTTGGAAAGGAATTTGGTTATTTATTATGACACCATTGATTATTTATGACGTCATAGATACCATCTGATGACGTCATAGTTACTGATGACGTCATGGTAACTATGACGTCATATTACAAGGCTAAATTTGATAGTTGTATAGTATTTTTTGCTTGATTACATGCACAGAGACTCAAAGTACCACATTCAACTCAAAACACAACTTTATTCAAGAGATATACAGAATTATGGGAGTTTTCATCTTTAAAATTACCTCCCCTTATTACTGGATTGGGAGAAAAAGTTGTCAAAATACACCTCTCAGGGAAATCAGCAATACTCGGTGACTATTAAAGATACACAGTAACCGGATATGTCATTTTGTTCGTCGGAACATGTTCTAGACATTCATGGGGTTTTTAGTAAAATTAGAATTTAAAAAAGTGATGTATTATAAGGGCTGAAAAATGTTATTTTTTGGAAATTGTGCTTAATTATGCTTGATTAAGCTTCATTTTAATTCATTATTGCTCAAAAATGCATAAAAACAATCTAAAACTTGTTTATTATCTGGCTTGTCATATTAGAGGAATCAAGGGAGGTAACTCGCATATCTACCCATTTTAAGGGTGGGTTAATTAAGCATAATGTTAATGAGTCAGTGTAAATTGAAAAGATATTCTATGTTTTATAACAAACCCAATATAACTTATTGGGTATCTAACAAACCATATAGACTGAATTCTGGTTAGTTTTACCTGATTTATTACCCCGTATCCATGGAAACTATTACAGTAAGTGTTATTTTTTGAAATATTTGGTGAAACCATTATTTTCAGTTTATTTATACAATGGTAAGCATGTAATTTCAATGGCTTGAGTGTACGGTTGATGCAATATTGTCAATTATGGTCATTCACTTAGGTAAAGCAGAAAAAATAGCATTTTCCGCATAAAATGGGATCAGCGGACACTTTCATATGATCATTGGTACATATCTGAATAACCGGGGTGGAAACAGATGATTGTGATGTCATAGGCATGACATTTTGAAATCTTGGATGTCATGCCATGATTTATCAGTTAGAATATTGCATGTGTTGCTAAGCTGAGGTTTGGAAAGGAATTTGGTTATTTATTATGACACCATTGATTATTTATGACGTCATAGATACCATCTGATGACGTCATAGTTACTGATGACGTCATGGTAACTATGACGTCATATTACAAGGCTAAATTTGATAGTTGTATAGTATTTTTTGCTTGATTACATGCACAGAGACTCAAAAGTACCACATTCAACTCAAAACACAACTTTATTCAAGAGATATACAGAATTATGGGAGTTTTCATCTTTAAAATTACCTCCCCTTATTACTGGATTGGGAGAAAAAGTTGTCAAAATACACCTCTCAGGGAAATCAGCAATACTCGGTGACTATTAAAGATACACAGTAACCGGATATGTCATTTTGTTCGTCGGAACATGTTCTAGACATTCATGGGGTTTTTAGTAAAATTAGAATTTAAAAAAGTGATGTATAAGGTAGCACACCACAGTAAGACAGCCTGGCCATGGGCAATTTTTTTGTTAAGCAAATAACTCCTGTATTATGATATGCATAAAAAATGAAAAAATAAATGTACACTATAATTGGTATATTCAGTATGAAGTAGTACATACAGGCTTCACATTTATTAAAACAAAAATCAATAAATTGGTTCCGGATTTTAAATATCCGGATTTTCCGAACGTGTGTTTACACAGGAAATTTAGTTTTGCCTACAGCGCAAAATGGCAGCCCACAGAAAAGGTAAGATAGCGGAAAAACTTAATTTACAACATATGTCCAAACAAGATTAATTCTGTCTTTGGGATAGAGATATTTAATTTTAAATAGGTTTCAGAAAAAAAAATTGTGTAGAGAATTGTGCCATTTTGGGTCAAATATCATAATATTTTGCAATTTTTGAGAATATTTTAAGCTGTTACCATGGTATTCACAGCTCTAAAAATCACAGAAAATATCAGTTTACTTATCCTTCAGAGCTCTATTAAAATTGCAAATGTTGTACAGATTTCAAATATATATACTTTATTAGAGGTTATATGTAAGGTTAACTGGCAATGTTTACATATCTAAAACATGTGCCATATTTTTCAGAATTTGGCATTTTTACTGTACACTGCTACCTTATAAGGGCTGAAAAATGTTATTTTTTGGAAATTGTGCTTAATTATGCTTGATTAAGCTTCATTTTAATTCATTATTGCTCAAAAATGCATAAAAACAATCTAAAACTTGTTTATTATCTGGCTTGTCATATTAGAGGAATCAAGGGAGGTAACTCGCATATCTACCCATTTTAAGGGTGGGTTAATTAAGCATAATGTTAATGAGTCAGTGTAAATTGAAAAGATATTCTATGTTTTATAACAAACCCAATATAACTTATTGGGTATCTAACAAACCATATAGACTGAATTCTGGTTAGTTTTACCTGATTTATTACCCCGTATCCATGGAAACTATTACAGTAAGTGTTATTTTTTGAAATATTTGGTGAAACCATTATTTTCAGTTTATTTATACAATGGTAAGCATGTAATTTCAATGGCTTGAGTGTACGGTTGATGCAATATTGTCAATTATGGTCATTCACTTAGGTAAAGCAGAAAAAATAGCATTTTCCGCATAAAATGGGATCAGCGGACACTTTCATATGATCATTGGTACATATCTGAATAACCGGGGTGGAAACAGATGATTGTGATGTCATAGGCATGACATTTTGAAATCTTGGATGTCATGCCATGATTTATCAGTTAGAATATTGCATGTGTTGCTAAGCTGAGGTTTGGAAAGGAATTTGGTTATTTATTATGACACCATTGAGTATTTATGACGTCATAGATACCATCTGATGACGTCATAGTTACTGATGACGTCATGGTAACTATGACGTCATATTACAAGGCTAAATTTGATAGTTGTATAGTATTTTTTGCTTGATTACATGCACAGAGACTCAAAGTACCACATTCAACTCAAAACACAACTTTATTCAAGAGATATACAGAATTATGGGAGTTTTCATCTTTAAAATTACCTCCCCTTATTACTGGATTGGGAGAAAAAGTTGCCAAAATACACCTCTCAGGGAAATCAGCAATACTCGGTGACTATTAAAGATACACGGTAACCGGATATGTCATTTTGTTCGTCGGAACATGTTCTAGACATTCATGGGGTTTTTAGTAAAATTAGAATTTAAAAAAGTGATGTATAAGGTAGCACACCACAGTAAGACAGCCTGGCCATGGGCAATTTTTTTGTTAAGCAAATAACTCCTGTATTATGATATGCATAAAAAATGAAAAAATAAATGTACACTATAATTGGTATATTCAGTATGAAGTAGTACATACAGGCTTCACATTTATTAAAACAAAAATCAATAAATTGGTTCCGGATTTTAAATATCCGGATTTTCCGAACGTGTGTTTACACAGGAAATTTAGTTTTGCCTACAGCGCAAAATGGCAGCCCACAGAAAAGGTAAGATAGCGGAAAAACTTAATTTACAACATATGTCCAAACAAGATTAATTCTGTCTTTGGGATAGAGATATTTAATTTTAAATAGGTTTCAGGAAAAAAATTGTGTAGAGAATTGTGCCATTTTGGGTCAAATATCATAATATTTTGCAATTTTTGAGAATTTTTTAAGCTGTTACCATGGTATTCACAGCTCTAAAAATCACAGAAAATATCAGTTTACTTATCCTTCAGAGCTCTATTAAAATTGCAAATGTTGTACAGATTTCAAATATATATACTTTATTAGAGGTTATATGTAAGGTTAACTGGCAATGTTTACATATCTAAAACATGTGCCATATTTTTCAGAATTTGGCATTTTTACTGTACACTGCTACCTTATAAGGGCTGAAAAATGTTATTTTTTGGAAATTGTGCTTAATTATGCTTGATTAAGCTTCATTTTAATTCATTATTGCTCAAAAATGCATAAAAACAATCTAAAACTTGTTTATTATCTGGCTTGTCATATTAGAGGAATCAAGGGAGGTAACTCGCATATCTACCCCTTTTTAAGGGTGGGTTAATTAAGCATAATGTTAATGAGTCAGTGTAAATTGAAAAGATATTCTATGTTTTATAACAAACCCAATATAACTTATTGGGTATCTAACAAACCATATAGACTGAATTCTGGTTAGTTTTACCTGATTTATTACCCCGTATCCATGGAAACTATTACAGTAAGTGTTATTTTTTGAAATATTTGGTGAAACCATTATTTTCAGTTTATTTATACAATGGTAAGCATGTAATTTCAATGGCTTGAGTGTACGGTTGATGCAATATTGTCAATTATGGTCATTCACTTAGGTAAAGCAGAAAAAATAGCATTTTCCGCATAAAATGGGATCAGCGGACACTTTCATATGATCATTGGTACATATCTGAATAACCGGGGTGGAAACAGATGATTGTGATGTCATAGGCATGACATTTTGAAATCTTGGATGTCATGCCATGATTTATCAGTTAGAATATTGCATGTGTTGCTAAGCTGAGGTTTGGAAAGGAATTTGGTTATTTATTATGACACCATTGAGTATTTATGACGTCATAGATACCATCTGATGACGTCATAGTTACTGATGACGTCATGGTAACTATGACGTCATATTACAAGGCTAAATTTGATAGTTGTATAGTATTTTTTGCTTGATTACATGCACAGAGACTCAAAGTACCACATTCAACTCAAAACACAACTTTATTCAAGAGATATACAGAATTATGGGAGTTTTCATCTTTAAAATTACCTCCCCTTATTACTGGATTGGGAGAAAAAGTTGCCAAAATACACCTCTCAGGGAAATCAGCAATACTCGGTGACTATTAAAGATACACGGTAACCGGATATGTCATTTTGTTCGTCGGAACATGTTCTAGACATTCATGGGGTTTTTAGTAAAATTAGAATTTAAAAAAGTGATGTATAAGGTAGCACACCACAGTAAGACAGCCTGGCCATGGGCAATTTTTTTGTTAAGCAAATAACTCCTGTATTATGATATGCATAAAAAATGAAAAAATAAATGTACACTATAATTGGTATATTCAGTATGAAGTAGTACATACAGGCTTCACATTTATTAAAACAAAAATCAATAAATTGGTTCCGGATTTTAAATATCCGGATTTTCCGAACGTGTGTTTACACAGGAAATTTAGTTTTGCCTACAGCGCAAAATGGCAGCCCACAGAAAAGGTAAGATAGCGGAAAAACTTAATTTACAACATATGTCCAAACAAGATTAATTCTGTCTTTGGGATAGAGATATTTAATTTTAAATAGGTTTCAGGAAAAAAAATTGTGTAGAGAATTGTGCCATTTTGGGTCAAATATCATAATATTTTGCAATTTTTGAGAATTTTTTAAGCTGTTACCATGGTATTCACAGCTCTAAAAATCACAGAAAATATCAGTTTACTTATCCTTCAGAGCTCTATTAAAATTGCAAATGTTGTACAGATTTCAAATATATATACTTTATTAGAGGTTATATGTAAGGTTAACTGGCAATGTTTACATATCTAAAACATGTGCCATATTTTTCAGAATTTGGCATTTTTACTGTACACTGCTACCTTATAAGGGCTGAAAAATGTTATTTTTTGGAAATTGTGCTTAATTATGCTTGATTAAGCTTCATTTTAATTCATTATTGCTCAAAAATGCATAAAAACAATCTAAAACTTGTTTATTATCTGGCTTGTCATATTAGAGGAATCAAGGGAGGTAACTCGCATATCTACCCATTTTAAGGGTGGGTTAATTAAGCATAATGTTAATGAGTCAGTGTAAATTGAAAAGATATTCTATGTTTTATAACAAACCCAATATAACTTATTGGGTATCTAACAAACCATATAGACTGAATTCTGGTTAGTTTTACCTGATTTATTACCCCGTATCCATGGAAACTATTACAGTAAGTGTTATTTTTTGAAATATTTGGTGAAACCATTATTTTCAGTTTATTTATACAATGGTAAGCATGTAATTTCAATGGCTTGAGTGTACGGTTGATGCAATATTGTCAATTATGGTCATTCACTTAGGTAAAGCAGAAAAAATAGCATTTTCCGCATAAAATGGGATCAGCGGACACTTTCATATGATCATTGGTACATATCTGAATAACCGGGGTGGAAACAGATGATTGTGATGTCATAGGCATGACATTTTGAAATCTTGGATGTCATGCCATGATTTATCAGTTAGAATATTGCATGTGTTGCTAAGCTGAGGTTTGGAAAGGAATTTGGTTATTTATTATGACACCATTGAGTATTTATGACGTCATAGATACCATCTGATGACGTCATAGTTACTGATGACGTCATGGTAACTATGACGTCATATTACAAGGCTAAATTTGATAGTTGTATAGTATTTTTTGCTTGATTACATGCACAGAGACTCAAAGTACCACATTCAACTCAAAACACAACTTTATTCAAGAGATATACAGAATTATGGGAGTTTTCATCTTTAAAATTACCTCCCCTTATTACTGGATTGGGAGAAAAAGTTGCCAAAATACACCTCTCAGGGAAATCAGCAATACTCGGTGACTATTAAAGATACACGGTAACCGGATATGTCATTTTGTTCGTCGGAACATGTTCTAGACATTCATGGGGTTTTTAGTAAAATTAGAATTTAAAAAAGTGATGTATAAGGTAGCACACCACAGTAAGACAGCCTGGCCATGGGCAATTTTTTTGTTAAGCAAATAACTCCTGTATTATGATATGCATAAAAAATGAAAAAATAAATGTACACTATAATTGGTATATTCAGTATGAAGTAGTACATACAGGCTTCACATTTATTAAAACAAAAATCAATAAATTGGTTCCGGATTTTAAATATCCGGATTTTCCGAACGTGTGTTTACACAGGAAATTTAGTTTTGCCTACAGCGCAAAATGGCAGCCCACAGAAAAGGTAAGATAGCGGAAAAACTTAATTTACAACATATGTCCAAACAAGATTAATTCTGTCTTTGGGATAGAGATATTTAATTTTAAATAGGTTTCAGGAAAAAAATTGTGTAGAGAATTGTGCCATTTTGGGTCAAATATCATAATATTTTGCAATTTTTGAGAATTTTTTAAGCTGTTACCATGGTATTCACAGCTCTAAAAATCACAGAAAATATCAGTTTACTTATCCTTCAGAGCTCTATTAAAATTGCAAATGTTGTACAGATTTCAAATATATATACTTTATTAGAGGTTATATGTAAGGTTAACTGGCAATGTTTACATATCTAAAACATGTGCCATATTTTTCAGAATTTGGCATTTTTACTGTACACTGCTACCTTATAAGGGCTGAAAAATGTTATTTTTTGGAAATTGTGCTTAATTATGCTTGATTAAGCTTCATTTTAATTCATTATTGCTCAAAAATGCATAAAAACAATCTAAAACTTGTTTATTATCTGGCTTGTCATATTAGAGGAATCAAGGGAGGTAACTCGCATATCTACCCCTTTTTAAGGGTGGGTTAATTAAGCATAATGTTAATGAGTCAGTGTAAATTGAAAAGATATTCTATGTTTTATAACAAACCCAATATAACTTATTGGGTATCTAACAAACCATATAGACTGAATTCTGGTTAGTTTTACCTGATTTATTACCCCGTATCCATGGAAACTATTACAGTAAGTGTTATTTTTTGAAATATTTGGTGAAACCATTATTTTCAGTTTATTTATACAATGGTAAGCATGTAATTTCAATGGCTTGAGTGTACGGTTGATGCAATATTGTCAATTATGGTCATTCACTTAGGTAAAGCAGAAAAAATAGCATTTTCCGCATAAAATGGGATCAGCGGACACTTTCATATGATCATTGGTACATATCTGAATAACCGGGGTGGAAACAGATGATTGTGATGTCATAGGCATGACATTTTGAAATCTTGGATGTCATGCCATGATTTATCAGTTAGAATATTGCATGTGTTGCTAAGCTGAGGTTTGGAAAGGAATTTGGTTATTTATTATGACACCATTGAGTATTTATGACGTCATAGATACCATCTGATGACGTCATAGTTACTGATGACGTCATGGTAACTATGACGTCATATTACAAGGCTAAATTTGATAGTTGTATAGTATTTTTTGCTTGATTACATGCACAGAGACTCAAAGTACCACATTCAACTCAAAACACAACTTTATTCAAGAGATATACAGAATTATGGGAGTTTTCATCTTTAAAATTACCTCCCCTTATTACTGGATTGGGAGAAAAAGTTGCCAAAATACACCTCTCAGGGAAATCAGCAATACTCGGTGACTATTAAAGATACACGGTAACCGGATATGTCATTTTGTTCGTCGGAACATGTTCTAGACATTCATGGGGTTTTTAGTAAAATTAGAATTTAAAAAAGTGATGTATAAGGTAGCACACCACAGTAAGACAGCCTGGCCATGGGCAATTTTTTTGTTAAGCAAATAACTCCTGTATTATGATATGCATAAAAAATGAAAAAATAAATGTACACTATAATTGGTATATTCAGTATGAAGTAGTACATACAGGCTTCACATTTATTAAAACAAAAATCAATAAATTGGTTCCGGATTTTAAATATCCGGATTTTCCGAACGTGTGTTTACACAGGAAATTTAGTTTTGCCTACAGCGCAAAATGGCAGCCCACAGAAAAGGTAAGATAGCGGAAAAACTTAATTTACAACATATGTCCAAACAAGATTAATTCTGTCTTTGGGATAGAGATATTTAATTTTAAATAGGTTTCAGGAAAAAAATTGTGTAGAGAATTGTGCCATTTTGGGTCAAATATCATAATATTTTGCAATTTTTGAGAATTTTTTAAGCTGTTACCATGGTATTCACAGCTCTAAAAATCACAGAAAATATCAGTTTACTTATCCTTCAGAGCTCTATTAAAATTGCAAATGTTGTACAGATTTCAAATATATATACTTTATTAGAGGTTATATGTAAGGTTAACTGGCAATGTTTACATATCTAAAACATGTGCCATATTTTTCAGAATTTGGCATTTTTACTGTACACTGCTACCTTATAAGGGCTGAAAAATGTTATTTTTTGGAAATTGTGCTTAATTATGCTTGATTAAGCTTCATTTTAATTCATTATTGCTCAAAAATGCATAAAAACAATCTAAAACTTGTTTATTATCTGGCTTGTCATATTAGAGGAATCAAGGGAGGTAACTCGCATATCTACCCATTTTAAGGGTGGGTTAATTAAGCATAATGTTAATGAGTCAGTGTAAATTGAAAAGATATTCTATGTTTTATAACAAACCCAATATAACTTATTGGGTATCTAACAAACCATATAGACTGAATTCTGGTTAGTTTTACCTGATTTATTACCCCGTATCCATGGAAACTATTACAGTAAGTGTTATTTTTTGAAATATTTGGTGAAACCATTATTTTCAGTTTATTTATACAATGGTAAGCATGTAATTTCAATGGCTTGAGTGTACGGTTGATGCAATATTGTCAATTATGGTCATTCACTTAGGTAAAGCAGAAAAAATAGCATTTTCCGCATAAAATGGGATCAGCGGACACTTTCATATGATCATTGGTACATATCTGAATAACCGGGGTGGAAACAGATGATTGTGATGTCATAGGCATGACATTTTGAAATCTTGGATGTCATGCCATGATTTATCAGTTAGAATATTGCATGTGTTGCTAAGCTGAGGTTTGGAAAGGAATTTGGTTATTTATTATGACACCATTGAGTATTTATGACGTCATAGATACCATCTGATGACGTCATAGTTACTGATGACGTCATGGTAACTATGACGTCATATTACAAGGCTAAATTTGATAGTTGTATAGTATTTTTTGCTTGATTACATGCACAGAGACTCAAAGTACCACATTCAACTCAAAACACAACTTTATTCAAGAGATATACAGAATTATGGGAGTTTTCATCTTTAAAATTACCTCCCCTTATTACTGGATTGGGAGAAAAAGTTGCCAAAATACACCTCTCAGGGAAATCAGCAATACTCGGTGACTATTAAAGATACACGGTAACCGGATATGTCATTTTGTTCGTCGGAACATGTTCTAGACATTCATGGGGTTTTTAGTAAAATTAGAATTTAAAAAAGTGATGTATAAGGTAGCACACCACAGTAAGACAGCCTGGCCATGGGCAATTTTTTTGTTAAGCAAATAACTCCTGTATTATGATATGCATAAAAAATGAAAAAATAAATGTACACTATAATTGGTATATTCAGTATGAAGTAGTACATACAGGCTTCACATTTATTAAAACAAAAATCAATAAATTGGTTCCGGATTTTAAATATCCGGATTTTCCGAACGTGTGTTTACACAGGAAATTTAGTTTTGCCTACAGCGCAAAATGGCAGCCCACAGAAAAGGTAAGATAGCGGAAAAACTTAATTTACAACATATGTCCAAACAAGATTAATTCTGTCTTTGGGATAGAGATATTTAATTTTAAATAGGTTTCAGGAAAAAAATTGTGTAGAGAATTGTGCCATTTTGGGTCAAATATCATAATATTTTGCAATTTTTGAGAATTTTTTAAGCTGTTACCATGGTATTCACAGCTCTAAAAATCACAGAAAATATCAGTTTACTTATCCTTCAGAGCTCTATTAAAATTGCAAATGTTGTACAGATTTCAAATATATATACTTTATTAGAGGTTATATGTAAGGTTAACTGGCAATGTTTACATATCTAAAACATGTGCCATATTTTTCAGAATTTGGCATTTTTACTGTACACTGCTACCTTATAAGGGCTGAAAAATGTTATTTTTTGGAAATTGTGCTTAATTATGCTTGATTAAGCTTCATTTTAATTCATTATTGCTCAAAAATGCATAAAAACAATCTAAAACTTGTTTATTATCTGGCTTGTCATATTAGAGGAATCAAGGGAGGTAACTCGCATATCTACCCATTTTAAGGGTGGGTTAATTAAGCATAATGTTAATGAGTCAGTGTAAATTGAAAAGATATTCTATGTTTTATAACAAACCCAATATAACTTATTGGGTATCTAACAAACCATATAGACTGAATTCTGGTTAGTTTTACCTGATTTATTACCCCGTATCCATGGAAACTATTACAGTAAGTGTTATTTTTTGAAATATTTGGTGAAACCATTATTTTCAGTTTATTTATACAATGGTAAGCATGTAATTTCAATGGCTTGAGTGTACGGTTGATGCAATATTGTCAATTATGGTCATTCACTTAGGTAAAGCAGAAAAAATAGCATTTTCCGCATAAAATGGGATCAGCGGACACTTTCATATGATCATTGGTACATATCTGAATAACCGGGGTGGAAACAGATGATTGTGATGTCATAGGCATGACATTTTGAAATCTTGGATGTCATGCCATGATTTATCAGTTAGAATATTGCATGTGTTGCTAAGCTGAGGTTTGGAAAGGAATTTGGTTATTTATTATGACACCATTGAGTATTTATGACGTCATAGATACCATCTGATGACGTCATAGTTACTGATGACGTCATGGTAACTATGACGTCATATTACAAGGCTAAATTTGATAGTTGTATAGTATTTTTTGCTTGATTACATGCACAGAGACTCAAAGTACCACATTCAACTCAAAACACAACTTTATTCAAGAGATATACAGAATTATGGGAGTTTTCATCTTTAAAATTACCTCCCCTTATTACTGGATTGGGAGAAAAAGTTGCCAAAATACACCTCTCAGGGAAATCAGCAATACTCGGTGACTATTAAAGATACACGGTAACCGGATATGTCATTTTGTTCGTCGGAACATGTTCTAGACATTCATGGGGTTTTTAGTAAAATTAGAATTTAAAAAAGTGATGTATAAGGTAGCACACCACAGTAAGACAGCCTGGCCATGGGCAATTTTTTTGTTAAGCAAATAACTCCTGTATTATGATATGCATAAAAAATGAAAAAATAAATGTACACTATAATTGGTATATTCAGTATGAAGTAGTACATACAGGCTTCACATTTATTAAAACAAAAATCAATAAATTGGTTCCGGATTTTAAATATCCGGATTTTCCGAACGTGTGTTTACACAGGAAATTTAGTTTTGCCTACAGCGCAAAATGGCAGCCCACAGAAAAGGTAAGATAGCGGAAAAACTTAATTTACAACATATGTCCAAACAAGATTAATTCTGTCTTTGGGATAGAGATATTTAATTTTAAATAGGTTTCAGGAAAAAAATTGTGTAGAGAATTGTGTCATTTTGGGTCAAATATCATAATATTTTGCAATTTTTGAGAATTTTTTAAGCTGTTACCATGGTATTCACAGCTCTAAAAATCACAGAAAATATCAGTTTACTTATCCTTCAGAGCTCTATTAAAATTGCAAATGTTGTACAGATTTCAAATATATATACTTTATTAGAGGTTATATGTAAGGTTAACTGGCAATGTTTACATATCTAAAACATGTGCCATATTTTTCAGAATTTGGCATTTTTACTGTACACTGCTACCTTATAAGGGCTGAAAAATGTTATTTTTTGGAAATTGTGCTTAATTATGCTTGATTAAGCTTCATTTTAATTCATTATTGCTCAAAAATGCATAAAAACAATCTAAAACTTGTTTATTATCTGGCTTGTCATATTAGAGGAATCAAGGGAGGTAACTCGCATATCTACCCCTTTTTAAGGGTGGGTTAATTAAGCATAATGTTAATGAGTCAGTGTAAATTGAAAAGATATTCTATGTTTTATAACAAACCCAATATAACTTATTGGGTATCTAACAAACCATATAGACTGAATTCTGGTTAGTTTTACCTGATTTATTACCCCGTATCCATGGAAACTATTACAGTAAGTGTTATTTTTTGAAATATTTGGTGAAACCATTATTTTCAGTTTATTTATACAATGGTAAGCATGTAATTTCAATGGCTTGAGTGTACGGTTGATGCAATATTGTCAATTATGGTCATTCACTTAGGTAAAGCAGAAAAAATAGCATTTTCCGCATAAAATGGGATCAGCGGACACTTTCATATGATCATTGGTACATATCTGAATAACCGGGGTGGAAACAGATGATTGTGATGTCATAGGCATGACATTTTGAAATCTTGGATGTCATGTCATGATTTATCAGTTAGAATATTGCATGTGTTGCTAAGCTGAGGTTTGGAAAGGAATTTGGTTATTTATTATGACACCATTGAGTATTTATGACGTCATAGATACCATCTGATGACGTCATAGTTACTGATGACGTCATGGTAACTATGACGTCATATTACAAGGCTAAATTTGATAGTTGTATAGTATTTTTTGCTTGATTACATGCACAGAGACTCAAAGTACCACATTCAACTCAAAACACAACTTTATTCAAGAGATATACAGAATTATGGGAGTTTTCATCTTTAAAATTACCTCCCCTTATTACTGGATTGGGAGAAAAAGTTGTCAAAATACACCTCTCAGGGAAATCAGCAATACTCGGTGACTATTAAAGATACACAGTAACCCGATATGTCATTTTGTTCGTCGGAACATATTCTAGACATTCATGGGGTTTTTAGTAAAATTAGAATTAACAAAAGTGATGTATAAGGTAGCACACCACAGTAAGACAGCCTGGCCATGGGCAATTTTTTTGTTAAGCAAATAACTCCTGTATTATGATATGTATAAAAAATGAAAAAATAAATGTACACTATAATTGGTATATCCAGTATGAAGTAGTACATACAGGCTTCACATTTATTAAAACAAAAATCAATAAATTGGTTCCGGATTTTAAATATCCGGATTTTCCGAACGTGTGTTTACACAGGAAATTTAGTTTCGCCTACAGCGCAAAATGGAAGCCCACAGAAAAGGTAAGATAGCGGAAAAACTTAATTTACAACATATGTCCAAACAAGATTAATTCTGTCTTTGGGATAGAGATATTTAATTTTAAATAGGTTTCAGAAAAAAAATTGTGTAGAGAATTGTGCCATTTTGGGTCAAATATCATAATATTTTGCAATTTTTGAGAATTTTTTAAGCTGTTACCATGGTATTCACAGCTCTAAAAATCACAGAAAATATCAGTTTACTTATCCTTCAGAGCTCTATTAAAATTGCAAATGTTGTACAGATTTCAAATATATATACTTTATTAGAGGTTATATGTAAGGTTAACTGGCAATGTTTACATATCTAAAGCATGTGCCATATTTTTCAGAATTTGGCATTTTTACTGTACACTGCTACCTTATAAGGGCTGAAAAATGTTATTTTTTGGAAATTGTGCTTAATTATGCTTGATTAAGCTTCATTTTAGTTCATTATTGCTCAAAAATGCATAAAAACAATTTAAAACTTGTTTATTATCAGGCTTGTCATATTAGAGGAATCAAGGGAGGTAACTCGCATATTTACCCATTTTAAGGGTGGGTTAATTAAGCATAATGTTAATGAGTCAGTGTAAATTGAAAAGATATTCTATGTTTTATAACAAACCCAAAATAACTTATTGGGTATCTAACAAACCATATAGACTGAATTCTGGTTTGTTTTACCTGATTTATTACCCCGTATCCATGGAAACTATTACAGTAAGTGTTATTTTTTGAAATATTTGGTGAAACCATTATTTTCAATTTATTTATACATTGGTAAGCATGTAATTTCAATTGATGGAGTGTACGGTTGATACAATATTGTCAATTATTGTCACTTCCTTCGGTAAAGCAGAAAAAATAGCATTTTCCGCATAAAATGGGATCAGCGGACACTTTCATATGATCATTGGTACATATCTGAATTACCGGGGTGGAAACAGATGACTGTGATGTCATAGGCATGACATTTTGAAATCTTGGATGTCATGTCATGATTTATCAGTTAGAATATTGCATGTGTTGCTAAGCTGAGGTTTGGAAAGGAATTTGGTTATTTATTATGACACCATTGAGTATTTATGACGTCATAGATACCATCTGATGACGTCATAGTTACTGATGACGTCA
>NW_022981780.1:0-7123 GCF_902652985.1 Pecten maximus
TATGTGATTTCCCTGAGAGGTGTATTTTGACAACTTTTTCTCCCAATCCAGTAATAAGGGGAGGGTAATTTTAAAGATGAAAACTCCCATAATTCTGTATATCTCTTGAATAAAGTTGTGTTTGAGTTGAATGTGGTACTTTGAGTCTCTGTGCATGTAATCAAGCACAAAATACTATACAACTATCAAATTTAGCCTTGTAATATGACGTCATAGTTACCATGACGTCATCAGTAACTATGACGTCATCAGATGGTATCTATGACGTCATAAATACTCAATGGTGTCATAATAAATAACCAAATTCCTTTCCAAACCTCAGCTTAGCAACACATGCAATATTCTAACTGATAAATCATGACATGACATCCAAGATTTCAAAATGTCATGCCTATGACATCACAGTCATCTGTTTCCACCCCGGTAATTCAGATATGTACCAATGATCATATGAAAGTGTCCGCTGATCCCATTTTATGCGGAAAATGCTATTTTTTCTGCTTTACCGAAGGAAGTGACAATAATTGACAATATTGTATCAACCGTACACTCCATCAATTGAAATTACATGCTTACCAATGTATAAATAAATTGAAAATAATGGTTTCACCAAATATTTCAAAAAATAACACTTACTGTAATAGTTTCCATGGATACGGGGTAATAAATCAGGTAAAACAAACCAGAATTCAGGTCTATATGGTTTGTTAGATACCCAATAAGTTATTTTGGGTTTGTTATAAAACATAGAATATCTTTTCAATTTACACTGACTCATTAACATTATGCTTAATTAACCCACCCTTAAAATGGGTAAATATGCGAGTTACCTCCCTTGATTCCTCTAATATGACAAGCCTGATAATAAACAAGTTTTAAATTGTTTTTATGCATTTTTGAGCAATAATGAACTAAAATGAAGCTTAATCAAGCATAATTAAGCACAATTTCCAAAAAATAACATTTTTCAGCCCTTATAAGGTAGCAGTGTACAGTAAAAATGCCAAATTCTGAAAAATATGGCACATGCTTTAGATATGTAAACATTGCCAGTTAACCTTACATATAACCTCTAATAAAGTATATATATTTGAAATCTGTACAACATTTGCAATTTTAATAGAGCTCTGAAGGATAAGTAAACTGATATTTTCTGTGATTTTTAGAGCTGTGAATACCATGGTAACAGCTTAAAAAATTCTCAAAAATTGCAAAATATTATGATATTTGACCCAAAATGGCACAATTCTCTACACAATTTTTTTTCTGAAACCTATTTAAAATTAAATATCTCTATCCCAAAGACAGAATTAATCTTGTTTGGACATATGTTGTAAATTAAGTTTTTCCGCTATCTTACCTTTTCTGTGGGCTTCCATTTTGCGCTGTAGGCGAAACTAAATTTCCTGTGTAAACACACGTTCGGAAAATCCGGATATTTAAAATCCGGAACCAATTTATTGATTTTTGTTTTAATAAATGTGAAGCCTGTATGTACTACTTCATACTGGATATACCAATTATAGTGTACATTTATTTTTTCATTTTTTATACATATCATAATACAGGAGTTATTTGCTTAACAAAAAAATTGCCCATGGCCAGGCTGTCTTACTGTGGTGTGCTACCTTATACATCACTTTTGTTAATTCTAATTTTACTAAAAACCCCATGAATGTCTAGAATATGTTCCGACGAACAAAATGACATATCGGGTTACTGTGTATCTTTAATAGTCACCGAGTATTGCTGATTTCCCTGAGAGGTGTATTTTGACAACTTTTTCTCCCAATCCAGTAATAAGGGGAGGTAATTTTAAAGATGAAAACTCCCATAATTCTGTATATCTCTTGAATAAAGTTGTGTTTTGAGTTGAATGTGGTACTTTGAGTCTCTGTGCATGTAATCAAGCAAAAAATACTATACAACTATCAAATTTAGCCTTGTAATATGACGTCATAGTTACCATGACGTCATCAGTAACTATGACGTCATCAGATGGTATCTATGACGTCATAAATACTCAATGGTGTCATAATAAATAACCAAATTCCTTTCCAAACCTCAGCTTAGCAACACATGCAATATTCTAACTGATAAATCATGACATGACATCCAAGATTTCAAAATGTCATGCCTATGACATCACAGTCATCTGTTTCCACCCCGGTAATTCAGATATGTACCAATGATCATATGAAAGTGTCCGCTGATCCCATTTTATGCGGAAAATGCTATTTTTTCTGCTTTACCGAAGGAAGTGACAATAATTGACAATATTGTATCAACCGTACACTCCATCAATTGAAATTACATGCTTACCAATGTATAAATAAATTGAAAATAATGGTTTCACCAAATATTTCAAAAAATAACACTTACTGTAATAGTTTCCATGGATACGGGGTAATAAATCAGGTAAAACAAACCAGAATTCAGTCTATATGGTTTGTTAGATACCCAATAAGTTATTTTGGGTTTGTTATAAAACATAGAATATCTTTTCAATTTACACTGACTCATTAACATTATGCTTAATTAACCCACCCTTAAAATGGGTAAATATGCGAGTTACCTCCCTTGATTCCTCTAATATGACAAGCCTGATAATAAACAAGTTTTAAATTGTTTTTATGCATTTTTGAGCAATAATGAACTAAAATGAAGCTTAATCAAGCATAATTAAGCACAATTTCCAAAAAATAACATTTTTCAGCCCTTATAAGGTAGCAGTGTACAGTAAAAATGCCAAATTCTGAAAAATATGGCACATGCTTTAGATATGTAAACATTGCCAGTTAACCTTACATATAACCTCCAATAAAGTATATATATTTGAAATCTGTACAACATTTGCAATTTTAATAGAGCTCTGAAGGATAAGTAAACTGATATTTTCTGTGATTTTTAGAGCTGTGAATACCATGGTAACAGCTTAAAAAATTCTCAAAAATTGCAAAATATTATGATATTTGACCCAAAATGGCACAATTCTCTACACAATTTTTTTTTCTGAAACCTATTTAAAATTAAATATCTCTATCCCAAAGACAGAATTAATCTTGTTTGGACATATGTTGTAAATTAAGTTTTTCCGCTATCTTACCTTTTCTGTGGGCTTCCATTTTGCGCTGTAGGCGAAACTAAATTTCCTGTGTAAACACACGTTCGGAAAATCCGGATATTTAAAATCCGGAACCAATTTATTGATTTTTGTTTTAATAAATGTGAAGCCTGTATGTACTACTTCACACTGGATATACCAATTATAGTGTACATTTATTTTTTCATTTTTTATACATATCATAATACAGGAGTTATTTGCTTAACAAAAAAATTGCCCATGGCCAGGCTGTCTTACTGTGGTGTGCTACCTTATACATCACTTTTGTTAATTCTAATTTTACTAAAAACCCCATGAATGTCTAGAATATGTTCCGACGAACAAAATGACATATCGGGTTACTGTGTATCTTTAATAGTCACCTAGTATTGCTGATTTCCCTGAGAGGTGTATTTTGACAACTTTTTCTCCCAATCCAGTAATAAGGGGAGGTAATTTTAAAGATGAAAACTCCCATAATTCTGTATATCTCTTGAATAAAGTTGTGTTTTGAGTTGAATGTGGTACTTTGAGTCTCTGTGCATGTAATCAAGCAAAAAATACTATACAACTATCAAATTTAGCCTTGTAATATGACGTCATAGTTACCATGACGTCATCAGTAAATATGACGTCATCAGATGGTATCTATGACGTCATAAATACTCAATGGTGTCATAATAAATAACCAAATTCCTTTCCAAACCTCAGCTTAGCAACACATGCAATATTCTAACTGATAAATCATGACATGACATCCAAGATTTCAAAATGTCATGCCTATGACATCACAGTCATCTGTTTCCACCCCGGTAATTCAGATATGTACCAATGATCATATGAAAGTGTCCGCTGATCCCATTTTATGCGGAAAATGCTATTTTTTCTGCTTTACCGAAGGAAGTGACAATAATTGACAATATTGTATCAACCGTACACTCCATCAATTGAAATTACATGCTTACCAATGTATAAATAAATTGAAAATAATGGTTTCACCAAATATTTCAAAAAATAACACTTACTGTAATAGTTTCCATGGATACGGGGTAATAAATCAGGTAAAACAAACCAGAATTCAGTCTATATGGTTTGTTAGATACCCAATAAGTTATTTGGGTTTGTTATAAAACATAGAATATCTTTTCAATTTACACTGACTCATTAACATTATGCTTAATTAACCCACCCTTAAAATGGGTAAATATGCGAGTTACCTCCCTTGATTCCTCTAATATGACAAGCCTGATAATAAACAAGTTTTAAATTGTTTTTATGCATTTTTGAGCAATAATGAACTAAAATGAAGCTTAATCAAGCATAATTAAGCACAATTTCCAAAAAATAACATTTTTCAGCCCTTATAAGGTAGCAGTGTACAGTAAAAATGCCAAATTCTGAAAAATATGGCACATGCTTTAGATATGTAAACATTGCCAGTTAACCTTACATATAACCTCTAATAAAGTATATATATTTGAAATCTGTACAACATTTGCAATTTTAATAGAGCTCTGAAGGATAAGTAAACTGATATTTTCTGTGATTTTTAGAGCTGTGAATACCATGGTAACAGCTTAAAAAATTCTCAAAAATTGCAAAATATTATGATATTTGACCCAAAATGGCACAATTCTCTACACAATTTTTTTTCTGAAACCTATTTAAAATTAAATATCTCTATCCCAAAGACAGAATTAATCTTGTTTGGACATATGTTGTAAATTAAGTTTTTCCGCTATCTTACCTTTTCTGTGGGCTTCCATTTTGCGCTGTAGGCCGAAACTAAATTTCCTGTGTAAACACACGTTCGGAAAATCCGGATATTTAAAATCCGGAACCAATTTATTGATTTTTGTTTTAATAAATGTGAAGCCTGTATGTACTACTTCATACTGGATATACCAATTATAGTGTACATTTATTTTTCATTTTTTATACATATCATAATACAGGAGTTATTTGCTTAACAAAAAAATTGCCCATGGCCAGGCTGTCTTACTGTGGTGTGCTACCTTATACATCACTTTTGTTAATTCTAATTTTACTAAAAACCCCATGAATGTCTAGAATATGTTCCGACGAACAAAATGACATATCGGGTTACTGTGTATCTTTAATAGTCACCGAGTATTGCTGATTTCCCTGAGAGGTGTATTTTGACAACTTTTTCTCCCAATCCAGTAATAAGGGGAGGTAATTTTAAAGATGAAAACTCCCATAATTCTGTATATCTCTTGAATAAAGTTGTGTTTTGAGTTGAATGTGGTACTTTGAGTCTCTGTGCATGTAATCAAGCAAAAAATACTATACAACTATCAAATTTAGCCTTGTAATATGACGTCATAGTTACCATGACGTCATCAGTAACTATGACGTCATCAGATGGTATCTATGACGTCATAAATACTCAATGGTGTCATAATAAATAACCAAATTCCTTTCCAAACCTCAGCTTAGCAACACATGCAATATTCTAACTGATAAATCATGACATGACATCCAAGATTTCAAAATGTCATGCCTATGACATCACAGTCATCTGTTTCCACCCCGGTAATTCAGATATGTACCAATGATCATATGAAAGTGTCCGCTGATCCCATTTTATGCGGAAAATGCTATTTTTCTGCTTTACCGAAGGAAGTGACAATAATTGACAATATTGTATCAACCGTACACTCCATCAATTGAAATTACATGCTTACCAATGTATAAATAAATTGAAAATAATGGTTTCACCAAATATTTCAAAAAATAACACTTACTGTAATAGTTTCCATGGATACGGGGTAATAAATCAGGTAAAACAAACCAGAATTCAGTCTATATGGTTTGTTAGATACCCAATAAGTTATTTTGGGTTTGTTATAAAACATAGAATATCTTTTCAATTTACACTGACTCATTAACATTATGCTTAATTAACCCACCCTTAAAATGGGTAAATATGCGAGTTACCTCCCTTGATTCCTCTAATATGACAAGCCTGATAATAAACAAGTTTTAAATTGTTTTTATGCATTTTGAGCAATAATGAACTAAAATGAAGCTTAATCAAGCATAATTAAGCACAATTTCCAAAAAATAACATTTTTCAGCCCTTATAAGGTAGCAGTGTACAGTAAAAATGCCAAATTCTGAAAAATATGGCACATGCTTTAGATATGTAAACATTGCCAGTTAACCTTACATATAACCTCTAATAAAGTATATATATTTGAAATCTGTACAACATTTGCAATTTTAATAGAGCTCTGAAGGATAAGTAAACTGATATTTTCTGTGATTTTTAGAGCTGTGAATACCATGGTAACAGCTTAAAAAATTCTCAAAAATTGCAAAATATTATGATATTTGACCCAAAATGGCACAATTCTCTACACAATTTTTTTTCTGAAACCTATTTAAAATTAAATATCTCTATCCCAAAGACAGAATTAATCTTGTTTGGACATATGTTGTAAATTAAGTTTTTCCGCTATCTTACCTTTTCTGTGGGCTTCCATTTGCGCTGTAGGCGAAACTAAATTTCCTGTGTAAACACACGTTCGGAAAATCCGGATATTTAAAATCCGGAACCAATTTATTGATTTTTGTTTTAATAAATGTGAAGCCTGTATGTACTACTTCATACTGGATATACCAATTATAGTGTACATTTATTTTTTCATTTTTATACATATCATAATACAGGAGTTATTTGCTTAACAAAAAAATTGCCCATGGCCAGGCTGTCTTACTGTGGTGTGCTACCTTATACATCACTTTTGTTAATTCTAATTTTACTAAAACCCCATGAATGTCTAGAATATGTTCCGACGAACAAAATGACATATCGGGTTACTGTGTATCTTTAATAGTCACCGAGTATTGCTGATTTCCCTGAGAGGTGTATTTTGACAACTTTTTTTTCTCCCAATCCAGTAATAAGGGGAGGTAATTTTAAAGATGAAACCCCAATCTGTATACTCTTGAATAATTGTGTTTTGATTGATTGTATTGAGTCTCTTGTATGTT
>NW_022981781.1:0-7151 GCF_902652985.1 Pecten maximus
AATTGTTTACGACGGACGACGCCGGACAAAAGGCGATCACAATAAGTCAACTGAGAGTTCGTCCTAGGTGACCTAATTATGATATTTAAATGTAGAATTAAGACATTACAAGATATGAACATATTAAACATAACATGAAATATAAATGTTATTATTCATATACAAGAATTAATTTGACAGCAATTATCTATATCTGGATTATTATTGTTAAATAAAACATGTGTCTTTAGTATGCTGAAAAAAAAAAAAAAAACAACAAAAAAACAAAACAATTGTCTATGGTATGGAAATAAGAGAATCTGTACAATTCAAACGCTATCAGACCTGTTAATAAAGGCCATACATGATAGAAAATGAATGTCTTATAAAACGTGGACTTCTATACATCGAAATATAATCAATCCAATTCAATTGTATTGATATATATTTACAGTAGTAATTTGAAAGCTATCAATTCACAGCAAAAATAAACAATAAACTAAAAATAAAGTCTTTAAGCTCAACTATGTGTAGGCGTATTCTCTTCAAATCTAATGAATAAGCAGGCCTGAAGTATAGATTTGTCTGTTCAGATTCAAATATATATTTGGGAGGGGGGGGGGGGGGTGGGCATGACCCATTGAAGGTCAAGGTCATTCGGGGGGTGGGTGGGGGGGGGGGGGGGGGGGGGGGGGGGGGGCATGACCCATTGAAGGTCAAGGTCATTCATTTATACAAACTTGGTAGCCCATTATCTCAGCATGCTAAAGACCTAATATTTGGTCTCTGGGCCTTTCACTTATTAAGGAGAAGCTCTCTAATTGTTTTAGTATATTAACCTCTATAACCTTGAATGAATTCAAGGTCATCCATTTGAACAAAATTGGTAGCCCTTCCTCCCAGGATGCCACATACCTAATATTGGTTCTCTGGGCCTTTTGGCAATCAAGAAGAAGTCGTTTAAAGATTTTAGCATACTTGACCCCTGTGACCTTGAATGAAGGTCAATATCATCCATTTGCACAAACTTTGTAGCCCTTCATTCCAGCATGCTAAAGACATTTTGTTCAGTCTCTGGGCCTTTTCGTTATCAAGAAGAAGTCGTTTTAAAATTTTAGCATATTTGACCCCGAGACCTTGAATGAGGGTCAAGGTCATCCTCTTGAACAAACTTGGAAGCCCTTCATCTCAGTATACTACAGACCCAATATCAGGTCTCTGAGCTTGTTGCTAATTGAGAAGAATTTGAAAATGTAAATTGTTTACGACGGATGACGCCGGACAAAAGGCGATCACAATAAGTCAACTGAGAGTTCGTCCTAGGTGACCTAATTATGATAATTAGATGTAGAATTAAGACATTACAAGATATGAACATATTAAACATAACATGAAATATAAATGTTATTATTCATATACAAGAATTAATTTGACAGCAATTATCTATATCTGGATTATTATTGTTAAATAAAACATGTGTCTTTAGTATGCTGAAAAAAAAAACAACAACAAAAAAACAAAACAATTGTCTATGGTATGGAAATAAGAGAATCTGTACAATTCAAACGCTATCAGACCTGTTAATAAAGGCCATACATGATAGAAAATGAATGTCTTATAAAACGTGGACTTCTATACATCGAAATACAATCAATCCAATTCAATTGTATTGATATATATTTACAGTAGTAATTTGAAAGCTATCAATTCACAGCAAAAATAAACAATAAACTAAAAATAAAGTCTTTAAGCTCAACTATATGTAGGCGTATTCTCTTCAAATCTAATGAATAAGCAGGCCTGAAGTATAGATTTGTCTGTTCAGATTCAAATATATATTTGGGAGGGGGGGGGGGGGGGGGGCATGACCCATTGAAGGTCAAGGTCATTCGGGGGTGGGTGGGTGGGGCATGACCCATTGAAGGTCAAGGTCATTCATTTATACAAACTTGGTAGCCCATTATCTCAGCATGCTAAAGACCTAATATTTGGTCTCTGGGCCTTTCACTTATTAAGGAGAAGCTCTCTAATTGTTTTAGTATATTAACCTCTATAACCTTGAATGAATTCAAGGTCATCCATTTGAACAAAATTGGTAGCCCTTCCTCCCAGGATGCCACATACCTAATATGTGTTCTCTGGACCTTTTGGCAATCAAGAAGAAGTCGTTTAAAGATTTTAGCATACTTGACCCCTGTGACCTTGAATGAAGGTCAATATCATCCATTTGCACAAACTTTGTAGCCCTTCATCCCAGCATACTACAGACCCAATATCAGGTCTCTTGGCTTGTTGATAATTGAGAAGAATTTGAAAATGTAAATTGTTTACGACGGATGACGCCGGACAAAAGGCGATCGCGATTGGTCAACTGAGAGTTCGGCTTAGGTGACCTAATTATGATAATTAGATGTAGAATTAAGACATTACAAGATATGAACATATTAAACATAACATGAAATATAAATGTTATTATTCATATACAAGAATTGATTTGACAGCAATTATCTATATCTGGATTATTATCGTTAAATAAAATATATGTCTATAGTATGCAGGAAACAAAAACATAAATGAAAACCCCACCATTACGGTGAGACAGGTGACCTAATAAATTGTATACATTGTATTAAAAGAACTATCTGTTACCGTGTATAATGCATATGAAGACATGATCACAGCTGATCTTAAAGACTCAAACATGGACATAGCCAATGCTATGTCTACTTAATTTTACATTAACACAACAGTACGCATTGTTTGTGCAATGGAGAATATCGCCAAAATAACGAAAAAGTGATAATCGAAACTGATGTATTAAAGCAAAATATTAACACAATATGAATTTGTATGGAGACACTTGAAAACGTAGAAGAAATGTAGGAGAATAATGTTTTCATCTCCAATGACACTGACGACCAATAGAGCTACACCATCAGGACAGTACGTGTTGCAACCAGTTTGTTTGATATCAAGGATTTTTAGATTTTTAACTTTACATCTTTTTTAGTGTGAAAATGATGTGTCTCTTTTATCATCCTTTAAATCTCGTAATGTTTGGCCCTAATTGATTCAAATGTATATGGGCCGTAAAACAAAACAATACTATCTCGTTTTTTCATCCCAGTAAGGAAGGCTTTGTATCCTTTCGCTTTGCCGAGACATATCAGTAAGTCTGCAAAACTAGTAGTTACTACCGTGGAGCCGGCTGTTTTCGCGGTAAAAAAATCTATTTCTATTTTAAGCGGAAAATCAAATTTTAACGAATTAAATTTGTTGATGTCCGAATTATTCTCGTCACATAAAGTATGTGTACATGTTTATGCAAACAAATACATTCAAAGTAGAATTTTCTATGGCGTTTTTAAAGTCCATCTATACGCATCAAAACATGGAAATGTTGTCTTGCAGGAAAATGTCATCTATATACTGATATATGATTAATTCAATTCAATTCTATTAGTACATCTATAACATCAGTAGTAATTTTGCCGAGACATATCAGTAAGTCTGCAAAACTAGTAGGAAAATGTCATCTATATACTTATATATAATTAATTAAATTCAGTTTTATTAGTACATATATAACCACATCTATAACAACAGTAGTAATTCGACAGTCATAAACTCTCAGCAAGCATAAATAAGTTTACCATTAAAGAATGTTATCAAAGTGATATAATCAAATTAAAATATGTTCAGGCCTGTTCTCTTCAGTTCTAAAGACTTCATCCAAATACAATTGTATATTGGGAAAAAATATGATAATAAAATGTAGAAATAAGTCATAACACGATATATAAATGTTATTTTTCATATAAAACAATTGATTTGACAGCAATTATTTATTTGATGATTATTATCGTTAGATAAAAAATGTGCCTATAGTATGCTGCAAACAAAAATAAAAACATACAATTGTCTTTGTTATGGAAAAAAGAGAATCTGTACAATTCAAACGTGTTCAAACCTGTTAATAAATGCCACATATTGAAGAGAAAGAATGTCTTTTAAGACGTGGCTTCTAAACATCGGGAAATAATCAATCCAATTAAATTTTATAAACACATTTTAAGTAGTAATTCAACATCTGTAAACTCACAGCAAACATAACCAATAAACCAAACAGACATATTTAAGTTAAACTATATGAAGGCCTATTCTCTTCATATCTAATGAATAAGCAGGCCTTCCGTATACATTCGTCAAATATATTCGGGGTGGGGGATGGCTGGTTATGATCATTTAATGTAGAATTAAGAAGCTTTTCAATCAGAAAAAGCTTTCTATTTTTCTAGACGATTGGTCAAGGGGACAACGAAAAAAGAGATATGATTAAAGACGTTATTAACCATATGATATTAAGGTCATATTCATGATTCAGAAGGATAGCATGGGGGTTTATTTTTTTATAAGCGGTACTTCCTGTATAAAAATATACAAAAAAATGAGAAAAAGTTTTCTGTAATCGTTATACTCAATATGGATTGTTTAAACCGTCTTGGAATTGATAAAATATGAAAATCCGTTTGTAGATTATACATTTAGGATTTTCCGAAAGTGTGTTAAACAGGAAAAAATAGCTTTATTTACAAACAGCAAAAATGGTGACTAGCAGACAAGTTGACATAGCAGAAAATCATAATGAACATGTTTCGTTTCGATTAGGTTTCAGAAAAAAATGTTTGTTCAGGGAGGTGTGTCGGATTTTCTATTTAGGTTGATAGATAATGAGTGGTTCACATCTAGACCAATGACAGTTTGTGTTTCCATGTTTGAGTGAACGCCGATTAGATATGATTATCATTCTATAAAAGCTGATTCAGTAAGAAAGAAAGTTAACTGTTAAAACAAAACTATTATTCTCTCACAAAACAAAATGTGAAACAGGGGCAAACTGACCGGATATTTTACAGTAGGTGTCATTATGATAAATAAGTTGTCAGTACCCGGGGAAATAATTGGGGCAAGTAAAATGATAAATAATGAAGTCATGTAATTGTACATAAATACAATGGTTAACATAGTGTAGGTTACTTATATTTCAATATCGACTGAAATGTCATGTAAATTGAAGTGATCATATGAATAATAGTTCAAAAAAGATAATTTCAAGTGCTACACAGGTTGTGAATAAAGGGGTTTGTATGAAAAAAAAAATGAATTCTGATCGTAAATGTTATTTTACTGTGCAATATACCTGATAATGAGCAATGCGTTTTATTACGGAAAAGATGCTATGGTGTATTGTGGGCCAAGAGCGTCTAATATTGCCCCGATAGGTGTAACAACTGCTAGTGGAAATGGGCTTGTATTTACATTCATGTATCCGATAGCCATTCCGATACAGACCAAATCACCGGTGCCTGGCGTTTTCATGAACACCGCTGAACCAGAGTCTCCATTTGTGAAAAACGTCATTGTTGGAAAGGTGCCACACACCGCATACTGGTTGTTCATTGAAACGTCTCCAGCATTTCTTGGTAAGCCGAGAACAGTTGAAAGCGGTCTTGCGCTAACTCCACCAACAATCACGGTCCCCCTAGTGACGTCACTGGCGCCTCCAAATTTTATCACTGTGTGCGTTGAAGCAAAATGGCTTATGTCTGTTTGAATTGCTCCACTGTTGTATTCCGGAAGTTCCTCAAGCCCTGTAAGATAATAGCTATACATGAACACTGAACGATTTATATGACGGAAAACTGTATTCAATTGGAATGTTTTGGTAAAACGCTTGTACTTGTCTATTATAGTAAGTATTTGATAGAAGTGAAAATAATACAATAATATGACCAATTAATATAGCTTAAGATATAAAAGATGTAGGAGAAGTGAATCAATGTATCAATGGATCAATGCTACAAAAAAACAACAACATTTTCTACCTTAAAATCAAAATTTGTATACTGGAATCTGTCTGTAAAAAACTTATCTTCAACTTGTAAGCCAGTTTCAATGAAACATGAACAATATGTAGATATGCAGTTATGGTTAATACCAGGTAACTATAAACATGTTTGTATTATTGCTCATAGCTCATCGTGTGTTTCAAGAACTGTTAAAATATGAAATTATTTGATTTATCATTTGTCAGAATCGAAATGTTGTTTAAACATTTGAATACCACAATAGATAAGAAATTTTACGATGGCACCAATTTTATTATGATATTTTCTAATCGAGTTGACCAGTTTCAATGAATTTTCACAAAACTCTTACGGACAATAAAGTAGATGTGCATAAAACGTTTGGGTAAAAAGTTTTCTTATCATTGTGAGGTGCTCGCTAAATAGTTCATTTACCTAAATCTTTTAGCCATACCTGCGTTAATGTAACTATTATGGTCAGTGTTTGCAAACTGGCCAGTAGGTGGAATTCTGGTAGCATCAGTTAGTTCAACGACAGCGACATCGATGCTGCTTGGATTACGTTGTGGATCGAAAATTGCTCTGTGGACATGACCACATGCTTTGTCTATAGTGTTCGTTATATTGACTGAGGGCTGTACGACTTCAATTGTGTTGGTCTCGTCGTGTTGGAAATCTACGGACTGCGTTGTGCTAGGAATGTTAAACAATACATGTGCACAAGTGAGAAAGCCGATCTTGTTATCGAACTTCACAAAGGGACCATGTGTTCCACCTACATATCCTAGACGGTTTCCCGGAGCATCAAACTCTGGTGTCGACCGTCCAATCATGCAGCCCATCTTGAGGGGGGAATCGCGGACAACGCTTGGTACTGAGTTATATACACCACGTTTGAAATAACCTTCGTGTACATCAACATCAATAAAGTCACCCTCTTCTAACTCTAACTGTTTAGGGAACTCTGGTTCTCCGAGTGGCACCACGCCCTTTGTACTACAGTATAGTGCGATGCATGGCTTTTCGATGATGTCGTCTCCGTTGTTCCGGTAAATCACAGGACTGACGTTTATAATGTTTAAGTTACTATGGTTCGCCCAAAGAGTCTTCTGATGAAGTGATAGAGCCTTTTCAGCTCTTTCTATGTCTTCCTTTGAAACCGTCTTCCTTCTATCTTCGTTCAATTTTCCCTCTTTCTTATAAATGTACGGATTTCGAACCATAACCAAACCGAGGCCATCACCAAGTTCATAGCTTGAAGCCTCATTTTCATGTATTGAATATACAATGAAAGCCCGAGTGCGT
>NW_022981782.1:0-7117 GCF_902652985.1 Pecten maximus
ATATCCAACAACCACTCGTTGTGTAACCTCTATTTAACTATAGGTGCTTTATAGAATGTCGTGTAAATAATCGGGAACCTTTATCGAAACTTTTAACTCTTTAAATGTTGACTTCAATTTGGAGACAAGTTTATTTGAAAATCTGGATTTTACCGTGGACCTTTATTTAAATGTCTTTAGATATAAGTTAACATTTATTAAGTCCAGCAGTATATGTTGATAATAACAAATATTGTATTATTGTAGAAATATGCACTATCGCTCTATGCTTGTCAAAATTTCACACTGTTGACCCGTCATTTTGTAAGCGACATTGCAATTAACCATCCGAATTGGAAAGCAGTGGAGCGAAAAGACCAAATATCATTTGTTGTGTTTTGTCTTACATAGTTTAAATCAAGAAAACTAAGCCTATATATTCCCAAAATTTATTACATTTAATACAAGAATACATAATTTTTAAATTATGAGCGGTAAACTATATATATGCAGAAATAAATGTAGTATTTGTTATTTGTCTTTATTTGTTAATACAAAACCACAATCTAAACTATTTAGTCTTACTCAAAATTATCCCGGTAGGACCTGACACGCAATTGTCGTATTATGTCCCGATCATCAATCATTATTGTGTATAGGAACATTTGATCCAACAACAAAGCTCTTTAGTATAACATGTAGTTCTATGTAAAATGATAAAAATAGTAATATCGCACCTTATCACACGGTCATATTTGATACCGTGTTTCTTTTGTCTGATGTGCTCATTTGTGACGTCACAGATAGGTAACTATCGATGACAAATGACATTCGTATGCAGGTGTGCATTCCACGAAATCGCTCATATCTCGAAAACGATGCATTATACCATCGTGTTTAAAGCGGGCTGAAGTTAGCAGCGGATTCGTTATTCGTTATTGGGGATTCGAATAACGAACCCGCTGCCAGCAGCGGATTGGGGATTCGAATAACGAATCCGCTGCCAGCAGCGGATTGGGGATTCGGTTTTTTATGTTTAAATGATGTTTCTTTTTATTGACGTTTTGACGATTGGATTGAAATAACAAATCCGTTTCAGCCGTGGATTAGAGATTCAGTTACATATAAGTATTTTTCTTATTATATGTGATTGGGGATATCGAATAACGAACCCGCTGCCAGCAGCGGATTGGGGATTCGAATAACGAATCCGCTGCCAGCAGCGGATTGGGGATTCGGTTTTTGTATGTTTAAATGATGTTTCTTTTTATTGACGTTTTGACGATTGGATTGAAATAACAAATCCGTTTCAGCCGTGGATTAGAGATTCAGTTACATATAAGTATTTTTCTTATTATATGTGATTGGGGATATCGAATAACGAACCCGCTGCCAGCAGCGGATTGGGGATTCTAATAACGAATCCGCTGCCAGCAGCGGATTGGGGATTCGGTTTTTTATGTTTAAATGATGTTTCTTTTTATTGACGTTTTGACGATTGGATTGAAATAACAAATCCGTTTCAGCCGTGGATTAGAGATTCAGTTACATATAAGTATTTTTCTTATTATATGTGATTGGGGATATCGAATAACGAACCCGCTGCCAGCAGCGGATTGGGGATTCGGTTTTTTATGTTTAAATGATGTTTCTTTTTATTGACGTTTTGACGATTGGATTGAAATAACAAATCCGTTTCAGCCGTGGATTAGAGATTCAGTTACATATAAGTATTTTTCTTATTATATGTGATTGGGGATATCGAATAACGAACCCGCTGCCAGCAGCGGATTGGGGATTCGAATAACGAATCCGCTGCCAGCAGCGGATTGGGGGTTCGGTTTTTTATGTTGAAATGATCTTTCTTTTTATTGACGTTTTGACGATTGGATTGAAATAACAAATCCGTTTCAGCCGTGGATTAGAGATTCAGTTACATATAAGTATTTTTCTTATAATATGTGATTGGGGATATCGAATAACGAACCCGCTGCCAGCAGCGGATTGGGGATTCGAATAACGAATCCGCTGCCAGCAGCAGATTGGGGATTCAGTTTTTTATGTTGAAATGATCTTTCTTTATGTTGACATTTGAATGTTTGGATTCAAATAACGAATCCGCTGCAGCAGTGGATTGGGGATTCAGTTTCTTAAGCCTAATTGCTATTTTTATACCCCCGCCACGAAATGGTGGGGGATGGTGGTATAGAGGAGTGTCTTCAGTAATACCAACTATATTTTATGAATGTGGCTAATTATTTGATATTTAAAAAAAAAATATTAGCAACACGAATGAAATATATTTGGTATTACTGAAGATACTGTTAAATATTCTGTTCATTACATTCCATAGTAAAATATACCGAGGCAGCTCAATCTCTCCCAGAATCCATTGTAGTCCCTTGTCAGTGGCTTACAAATGTACGCAAAATTGTGACGTTATATGGCCTATATTCTATCTTACATTATACATCCTATAATTTCAAATCTTTCCTTTCCGCATTGTCGTTTTTAAGCAGTGTTCTGATTGGTCAAATCAGAAAAAGTGATATTTTTCAAAATATCATTTTGATAGAATGAATAATTCTCAATATTTCACAGGTAAAAATCTAATAAATAGTGTTCGCGTGTCCGTCCCGTCCCGTCCCGCTTCAATATTAAACTTTATTAAAACATATCCTGTAATAGCGTTTGTTCTATCTGATTATGGATATTGATGGGAGAAATGATACCATGACAGCACTCATTATAAACAATTAAAAAAAAAACAAACAACAGAATAACGATTCAAGATGGCCGCCAAATAGAGATTTCTGATTGGTCGATACTTAAATATCGTTCGACTTTTATGAAATTTGGTATAATATGCAGTCTGGCTATACAAAGACAATGGCATTATTTATTTTTGTAAAAAAAAAAAAAAAAAAAAGAAGAAAAAAAATTCTGGCCCCTTATTGGTTAAAATACAAACATTATCCAAGTATCGATAACTAATTTCATGTGAAGACGGGACCATTTATGTCTTACAGACATTTCTAGTTCTTATAAAATATGATTTGGGGTTTCAGTTACATACATGTTCAATTGATATTTTTCCTTTTAATATATGATTGGAGATTCGAACAACAGCAGAATAGTTTAACAATATTATCCTATTTGTAGCATAAATATCATAACCAAGATTATTTTACTGATATAATTTTAGATTCCGGATACATGTTTGCATTCCAATCAAACCTTCAGCTATATCGAAATGATACTCTGGTCTTTATATATTACAATATATAACATAGAGTGCTGGCGAAGAAACATAGAACTTTGTCTACTTGTAAAGAGACGATAAACCTCCCACAAGAAAGAAACTCTTGGCAGCAGATTTGAACTAGAATTCCATTATTGTTGATTGAATTACCAAGTAATTATATCATTGTAATACCCGCAAATTACCATTTTCGTAATTTATGATAAAATACGTCAATTAAACATCATAAACTGAATCCGCAATACGCTATTGGCAACAAATTTGCTATTCGAATCACAAAATAAAAATGTAAAATCGAATCTCCAATCATAGTTTATCAAGCGGATTCGTTATTTGAATCCCCAATCACATATAATAAGAAAAAAATATACTTATATGTAACTGAATCCCCAATCCACTGTTGCAGCGGATTCGTTATTTAAATCCAAACATTAAAATGTCAACTTAAAGAAAGATCATTTAAACATAAAAAAAAACCCTGAATCCCCAATCTGCTGCTGGCAGCGGATTCGTTATTCGAATCCCCAATCCGCTGCTGGCAGCGGATTCGTTATTCGAATCCCCAATCCGCTGCTGGCAGCGGGTTCGTTATTCGATATCCCCAATCACATATAATAAGAAAAATACTTATATGTAACTGAATCTCTAATCCACGGCTGAAACGGATTTGTTATTTGAATCCAATCGTCAAAACGTCAATAAAAAGAAACATCATTTAAACATAAAAAACTGAATCCCCAATCCGCTGCTGGCAGCGGATTCGTTATTCGAATCCCCAATCCGCTGCTGGCAGCGGGTTCGTTATTCAATATCCCCAATCACATATAATAAGAAAAATACTTATATGTAACTGAATCTCTAATCCACGGCTGAAACGGATTTGTTATTTGAATCCAATCGTCAAAACGTCAATAAAAAGAAACATAATTTAAACATAAAAAACTGAATCCCCAATCCGCAGCGGATTCGTTATTCGAATCCCCAATCCGCTGCTGGCAGCGGGTTTGTTATTCGATATCCCCAATCACATATAATAAGAAAAATACTTATATGTAACTGAATCTCTAATCCACGGCTGAAACGGATTTGTTATTTCAATCCAATCGTCAAAACGTCAATAAAAAGAAACATCATTTAAACATAAAAAAACTGAATCCCCAATCCGCTGCTGGCAGCGGATTCGTTATTCGAATCCCCAATCCGCTGCTGGCAGCGGGTTCGTTATTCGATATCCCCAATCACATATAATAAGAAAAATACTTATATGTAACTGAATCTCTAATCCACGGCTGAAACGGATTTGTTATTTCAATCCAATCGTCAAAACGTCAATAAAAAGAAACATCATTTAAACATAAAAAACCGAATCCCCAATCCGCTGCTGGCAGCGGATTCGTTATTCGAATCCCCAATAACGAATAACGAATCCGCTGCTAACTTCAGCCCGCTCGTGTAGAACCTATAATTTCCCCAGTGTAGCAGACATGTGAACTCTGCTATGTGTTATGATAACAAAAACCGCAAAAACCAATACTGTCGAAAATTGAGCATTTATTAAATGCCATTATATAAATCAACAAAAATTTCAAAAAACTATTCGCGTTAGTTTCATATGATTTCTTGACAGTAATTTATTTGACAATTCCATCTTACAATAATGAACCTAAACAAAAACATTCAACGTACATTTTAAATTTTTGGGCCACAATATTCAGTGGGTTGGGCATCTGGCAATCCGGATGCGGATTTGATGGAAAATGTCACATGTGTCATATGTGTCACCGGAAACGCTTATTTTTTTCAGGAAACAAGTGTTACTTCCAGTTTATTAAGGTCATTGTATCTACCTTTTGATTGGTGTGACTGTAACTGTTGACATTGCCTCGCTATATTGTCCCTGTACTGTGGCGTGTGTCGATAGTCTTTCGGTCGGCGCTCTTTAAAAATGCATGAAGAGTGATGAAGAACTAGTTCTTTGGTAAGTCGCAGTGTCCAAAAATAAATCACTTACGTAGTCATATATACAAATTAGGTGTAGACCGCCACCTTCCCCTAACGACTGGGAAAGGGAAATTCTGGAGGAGTTGACGCTTAATCTACATCGAGGATAAAAACAAAGTCAGAAATCCAATTTAAACTGGAACAGAGAAAGACCTTTGTTTTTAGAGTAGATTAAAACGTAACTTCAGCAAATACAGCTATAGATACTGGTACCCATATGTTTTTTTTCTCAAAAATAGATAAAAATGCAAGTTTTCCTTTTGTGGCAATTGTTATGCCATCGTTCTTTCACTGGCTCCTTTTTAATATTGTTTTCGGTGTACCTATCAGTACGGTCATTTGGTTTGCTTAAACATGGGATTCGATCAGCTTTTTTGTAATGTTTGGTTTTTTGTAGCTGACAAACGATAAAAAAATCATAGTATTTATCTGTTCTACAACTCTATATATATATTAATACATTGTATATCTACTGGTACAATCCAAATGTACTTGACTACGTACTTTTATTCTACTGTCTCGTTTTATAGTATACTAACAGTATTCTTCGGGTGTAAAGGAATAGAAATTTTTCGAAAACAAATATTGAAGACAATGAAATACATTTTCATATTGAACTGGTACGTCTCGTACATACTTTGACATTTCTCCCGACATTTTCCGAGATTTTGTTCGCCTTTAATGATCAACTCTTTAGGCTCTCAGCATCCTTGGTGTAATTAACTAAATGGTTATAAGTTAAACGAAAACACAAAATTCGTTTACGATTGTATAAATGTTATATTCCAGTTCTCTCACATAGTGTAGACTTCCCTGATTGTTCTAGCTTTTAGTATTGTTGATTACCATGACTAACTCAAATTCCGATCTTTACCGATCTTTGCCGATAAGTCTCTTGACCGTCTGGTTTAGAATATCTGTACTTTTATCACAACAAATGTTTATTCATCCGACAGGCATCTAAACTGATAACAAAGAAATGTCAGTTTTAATCACCAAAATGCACTTTTAGATTAAAAAAAAAGGAAAAGAAATAATGTCGATTTGCTCTCCTTTGTTGAAAAGTTCTAAAGAATAGTTCATGTGCCAAAAATGTTGACATCACGTGATTATGTCCTGTCACGTAATTGCCAACATTTCACGTGCATGGTGTAGTGTTACCAGCACTTACAGACAAATTACCGGTATCCCCATGACACATTGGCAATCACGTTCAGAACACTGCGCGCGGTAGACGCACGCATCAGAGAAATAGCCGTGGTGTTGGTTTTGAAACAAGAATGGATGCTATCTCCGCGAGCACAGATGTCTGTTGTCAAACACAGCAGAATTTTCCTTGAGCTACTAGACCAATTTTGATCGATTTTAAATGTAACTTTGCAATTAGGCAAATACTTTAATATCGTCTGAAATGGTACATGTTTTATTCCAAATAAAAGTATGTATGCGACTGAGTTTTCATCAGAATGTAATTTTACAAATGAAATATCGCCAAGTACAAGTGCAGCACACGAACTGTCATCCATATGTTCGTTGAAACTATATGGCGCAATCCCATGTTATTCATTTGTGTATGAACATTAAAACTAAATAAGGTTTTAGTCGATTATGAACTATATTAATCGCCACCTATTGGTACCGATCACCAATTCCATGTTTATATTATGTGCCATTTGAAATATACACGTTTGTAAATGTAACAGTGACGCAAATGCAAATCACGAGCATGTAAAATGGTAGCATATCCGTCCTTAACTAGGTAGAATGACATTTAAATTACACTGTAGCATATAACCTTGTAGGCATGACTCACGTACGTGTTATAAAATATCGGAATATTATCAAATTTTACATAAAAACAGTGTCTGTCTCCAA
>NW_022981783.1:0-7118 GCF_902652985.1 Pecten maximus
TTTTAACTTTTAAAAATAACTTACGAGGATGAAATAAATTCCATATCCAACAATCACGAGTCGTGTGATCTGTTTCAAAGGAAATCGTGGCTAAGTCTTACTTCGCGTATGCAAATAAAGTGTACAGGTGACGGCCGGGACCCGGTGATGTGACGTCATTCGATTATTGATGACGTCAATAACAATTGCAGCGCGGGTCAAATTTCGAATTTTTGACCAATCAAAAGACTGGAAGGTCATATAACATATATATATCCAACAGTCGGCACATTTATACAACGGCTTGACAGTGGAATAACACAGCGTATTGTGGTAGAAACAGGTCACACGACTCGAAATTGTTGGATATGGAATTTATTTCACACGAGTAAGTTATTTTTTTAAAGTTACAAAAGACACGAGCCTAAATAGGGAATGACATTGGATTAACCAACGCCAAACCGGCTACCGACTCGGCATGAATGGAAGATAATCCGTCACATGTCACGTAGTTAATTGACTCACACAACTTAACATCTTACTATATGTCATAACTGGCGACTCCACCGCCTCTTTCTATCGTTTGTAGTTCAAATGATGAGATATTCATTCCAAATTATAGTTTGTAGTTTTGGTCACTCGTCAATTGATGTTTTCCACAGGTTTATAGCAAATAGGGACATATGGCTACTCCTAGGACCATATCCCGCCACTTACAGTGGACGTGGGAATCCCAACTGGAGAATTCACGCCATTTTGTTTTGTAGTCCTACGCCATTCTATTTTTAGTAGGAGTGTATATGTTTGTTTCTCAAACCTCAAAAATATACGTTTCGTCCCAAAATGATTCTATACGGATACTGTGTATCATTTTTGGACGAAACGTCTATTTACACATCGGCATTTGTACGCGCGAGATATTTTCATATAATTTGGCCGTTGGTCACATAACGTTCCATCATAGAACATGGCTCTGTACATGTCACGCTAGCCACAACCTTCGGTACCAAAAATACTTCTCTTCCTGCATCTTATTGTATTATCTTGTGCTGTTCATATATCTGTATATATCCTGTTTACAAAATGGTGGATACTTGCAGTAATAAAGGATTTTGTGAAAATATTAAAACCGAAATTGAATGCAAATACATTTTTTTTTAAATGTTTACTTTTTCAATGGTTTCTTTTTCATCGCTATTTGACTGCATATAATTGAAATTTTTCAAAATATCACGAAACCTATTATTCTTAACCAAGAGCAACAAAACTGGAGCAAATTATGAACATCAAATATATATGCTTTTGAGGAGAATTGTCCTCATAATATGTCCATAATTAAATATGCTTTTTAGTTTTACTAACCGTTACCAGACATGTCCATGAACACGTCGTTGGGTTTACATGTCATTAATACTTCTTGTGTTCCTTCTCCACCTATAAGGAAATAAATTACCGTAAGATAACGTCAGATAATACTCGGATTGCATCTGTAATATAATTTGATTTTTTTTTTCTATTTGATATAAAGATGTAACTTAAATGTATGCTGTTATCAAAAAGAAATTGTGTTCCGTTAGGGCCATATTTCCAATATAGCTCCTTCGCTACTTCGACTTTGCTCTTTTGCGTTTAGGTCGAAGGAGCGAAGGAGCGATATTGGAAAATTTGGCCACCATTATAACATGATAGTATAATCTGGTATGGATAGATACATATTGTAACCAACTTTTACTTTCTGCCATTCTATCGTGATAGACAACATCGCCATTCTATCGTGATAGAAAACATCGCCATTATATCGTGATATACAACATCGCCATTCTACTGTGATATAGAACATCACCATTCTACTGTGATAGACAACATCACCATTCTACTGTGATATACAACATCGCCATTCTACTGTGATATACAACATCACTATTCTACTGTGATCTACAACATGGCCATTCTACTGTGATAGACAACATCACCATTATACTGTGATATACAACATCGCCATTCTACTGTGGTATACAACATCAGCATTCTACTGTGATAGACAACATCACCATTATACTGTAATAGACAACATCACCATTCTACTGTGATAGACA
This sequence comes from Pecten maximus, assembly GCF_902652985.1. Classification (NCBI taxonomy): domain Eukaryota; kingdom Metazoa; phylum Mollusca; class Bivalvia; order Pectinida; family Pectinidae; genus Pecten; species Pecten maximus. The sequence goes on from NW_022981783.1 coordinate 2,076, forward strand.
ACATCACCATTCTACTGTGATAGACAACATCGCCATTCTACTGTGATATACAACATCACTATTCTACTGTGATATACAATATCGCCATTCTACTGTGATATACAACATCGCCATTCTACTGTGATATAGAACATCGCCATTCTACTGTGATAGACAACATCACCATTCTACTGTGATATACAACATCGCCATTCTACAGTGATATACAACATCGCCATTCTACTGTGATAGACAACACGGCCATTCTGCTGTGATATACAACATCGCCATTCTACTGTGATAGACAACATCACCATTATACTGTGATATACAACATCACCATTCTACTGTGATAGACAACATCACCATTCTACTGTGATAGACAACATCACCATTCTACTGTGATATACAACATCACAATTATACTGTGATATACAACATCACCATTATACTGTGATATACAACATGGCCATTCTACTGTGATAGACAACATCGCCATTCTACTGTGATAGACAACATGGCCATTCTACTGTGATCTACAACATGGCCATTATACTGTGATAGACAACATCGCCATTCTACTGTGATAGACAACATCACCATTATACTGTGATATACAACATCGCCATTCTACTGTGGTATACAACATCAGCATTCTACTGTGATAGACAACATCACCATTATACTGTAATAGACAACATCGCAATTCTACTGTGATAGACAACATCACCATTATACTGTGATAGACAACATCACCATTATACTGTGATATACAACATCACCATTCTACTGTGATAGACAACATCGCCATTCTACTGTGATAGACAACATCGCCATTCTACTGTGATAGACAACATCACCATTATACTGTGATATACAACATCACCATTCTACTGTGATAGACAACATGGCCATTCTACTGTGATATACAACATCACCATTCTACTGTGATCTACAACATGGCCATTCAACTGTGATATACAACATCGCCATTCTACTGTGGTATACAACATCGCCATTCTACTTTGATAGACAACATCGCCATTCTACTGTGATCTACAACATCGCCATTCTACTGTGATATACAACATCGCCATTTTACTGTAATAGACAACATTGCCATTCTACTGTGATCTACAACATCGCCATTCTACTGTGATATACAACATCGCCATTCTACTGTGATAGACAACATCACCATTCTACAGTGATCTACAACATCGCCATTCTACTGTGATATACAACATCGCCATTCTACTGTGATAGACAACATCGCCATTTTACTGTAATAGACAACATTGCCATTCTACTGTGATCTACAACATCGCCATTCTACTGTGATATACAACATCGCCATTCTACTGTGATAGACAACATCACCATTCTACAGTGATCTACAACATCACCATTCTACTGTGATAGACAACATCACCATTCTACTGTGATCTACAACATCGCCATTCTACTGTGATATACAACATCGCCATTCTACTGTGATAGACAACATCGCCATTCTACTGTGATCTACAACATCGCCATTCTACTGTGATATACAACATCGCCATTCTACTGTAATAGACAACATCGCCATTCTACTGTAATAGACAACATCGCCATTCTACTGTGATAGACAACATCGCCATTCTACTGTGATATACAACATCGCCATTCTACTGTGATATACAACATCGCCATTCTACTGTAATAGACAACATCGCCATTCTACTGTGGTATACAACATCGCCATTCTACTGTGATCTACAACATCGCCATTCTACTGTGATCTACAACATCACCATTCTACTGTGATAGACAACATGGCCATTCTACTGTGATATACAACATGGCCATTCTACTGTGATAGACAACATCACCATTCTACTGTGATAGACAACATCGCCATTCTACTGTGATATACAACATCGCCATTCTACTGTGATCTACAACATGGCCATTCAACTGTGATATACAACATCGCCATTCTACTGTGATAGATGACATCGCCATTCTCCTGAGAATTAATGATTTAATAGTAACCTATAATAGCACCACCTTTAGCTCAAACGTCCAGTTTTAACTTTTTTTTTTTTTTTTTTTTCACGTTTGAACAAGTTTGTCTTACGCTAACAGCATCATTCTCCCTTTAATAGAATTGACACACACCAAATACGTGATAAGTAATAATAGAAGACATCTTATAATGAGACTGCCATGGTAATTGCCAAAATATTTTCAGAGAACAGCAAACAATTATGATTATTATGCATTCATTGTAACTACAAGCTTCTATTTCACCAGTTAGAAACAGCTAAACAATGCAATAAGTATTAATTTAGTTGTCAGTACTAGAATGTTGTAAAGTGTTCATCTTCAGAATAAAAATCAATATGAAACTAACAAGCACACTTTAAACAACTTTTCTCGGACAATAAATCACTATTTGTTTATTTGAAGAGGAGCAACAAAAGAACTTATCTAAGAAAAGACGTGTATACAAGCTATATTTTGGTATATACTACCAATGTATATAGATAACGTTTGTAATAAACAGTATTGGCCATCCCGTACAACTATAGGTAAATCAAGTGCTTACCGAGCTCTATTCGCCATCATGCTTATTTGTTTGTAGAGTACTCTACACGGTGCATTGGCCTGCAATCGTGTGTATTTGTGTATAGATAAGGTAGTTTACAACCTAAATTGTTCAATATAAATTTCTAGTCAAAACAAAGCGATGTTGTTGGACTTGAATATGTAAAAACATATTCATCATAAAAAAGATGATTGCATCATCAATTTCAAAAAAAAAAAAAAAAAAAATTGAGGAAATATGCCCAAATCAGTTTACATGCGGTTAGGTAACTGTATATGGTGGCGTCGTATTTCTTTTTTTTTTTTTTTTTTTTTTCTGTTAAACATACATGTACATACTGTTGCTTTAATTGTATTTTGATAAACAAAAATCTGTTGCACATGTATTAGAAAGTAAAAAATCAAATATTCCTCAAATACTTCAAAAAAATTTGATCACGTTTGAATAATAATTGGTTATTAGTGACACTAGGTTAGTGCTCACTTATTTTTTTTTTTTTTTTCAAACAAACATTTTATACACATTACAATATTTGTCCTCTCACAAGAGGGCTCTCACTCGTCATACTTCATTCACACACTGATTTAATTTACTAGTTTCCATATTGTGTACTGTACCTTATATATCTATTGACTAGGTCTAAAAAATAAAAATAAAAAATATATTACACAGTTTTAACTTTTAAAGACATGCTTACTACTTTTCATAGCAATAATTATCACTCCAATCAACAGAATTATCTCTAATTAATCACAGGCTGCACAATCCCTTCGTATCCCCCCTTCTTTTATTTGAACCCCATTCATACGAAAATGTCAGATGTATTTTGATACACTCGGTTAAATGTTGTTTCATAAACCGTTAAATAGCATAACCAGTTTTTTTAGATAAACAACATTTGTATGTAAATATACAACATTTTGTATATAAATATACAGCCTTTTTATGTAAATATTCAGCCTTTTGTATATAGATATACAGCCTTTTGTATGTAAATATTCAACCTTTGGTATCTAGATATTCAGCCTTTTGTATGTAAATATACGGCATTTTGCACCAGAATCATGACTGAGTAGATCGCTATTAATAAAACCATTAAACTGCAATGCAGACACTGGGAAAGTTTACCGGTAAGCGATATCGTAAATGTCATACATGTAATTTCAATTTTCCTGTTTCAAGCATTCTGTATCTACATCCTCGCTGAACAAGCATGTATTGGAGCGTCACAGTTTTAAACAAAGTTTTCGTTAGATGCAGATATATGGATATTTTTGAGGATAATGTGTTGATTTCACCATAACATTGATGTCTGTGTATCATATTGATACAGTTGTTGAGTTTAACTTACTGTCAGGATACATATACTTGGTTGTACATTTCAATCCTATCAGTTGTATGTCGTTCGGATCTGTAATAAAAATAAAAATACATATCTCTAGGTAATGTTTGATAATAAATAAACAGCATTACTGTGTAATGTAATTCCAATAATCATTTCATTTCTGTCAGTGCAGTTCAGACAGTGCGTCCTCACCTCAGCAGAGGTTTTTAGTTGTGGAAGTTACTGCATTAATTAGTGGCAAATCTTCATACATTACCAAATTATCAATTTTAGCATGCATGTCAAACCGAAAAGCTTAAAAAGTTTCAAAAATATTTTGATCGCCGTTCTGCTTACAATGCTTTATAATTGCCTGGACGTTACATTGAAAGAAGAACATAAAACGTTTAAACAATATAGTGTTGAAGGATTGTGTTGCCAACTGGATTTCGAAAATCTTTACCGTACAAGTTACTCCCTTTAAAGCATTTTTTTCCCAAAACACTCTTTTCTTCACTATCTGTCTCTTGCACGTAACAGTGTGTAAATTTGGAAATATATATATATATTTTTTTTTACGTTTGATATATTTTACCCCAGGTACGCGCCGCTCGCTGTTTTCGTCAATGTTTTCGCGATGTGTGCGAAAACGTTGACGACTGTTCCGTTTACCTGTGTACGTTACGATTAAAAAAACAAAGACAGTACACGTTTGTAAAACTATAAATTCGCTGAGGTGTTCTTGGTGGGCCGGAGTTGGCAAAGCCATGTTGCTTCGGAATACTTCGGTAACGTTACCTCAGTATTTATACTTCCGAAGAATGAAATTACAAATGTACATCGAAAATTTCATAGACGGAACGCTGATTGGATGAGCTCAATGGTCATGCTGAGATGACCTCATGCGGGGAGTTGCTAGATCTTGTATCGCGGTGTATCGTAGAGGAGCGTTAATTACAAGCCTAATTTTAATTAGATTGGCGGTCACACATACATTTAACTACACGTTCAAAATGCATTTGATAAATTTGTTGATGCTTGGCTGTATCGGGGAGGAGAGAGTTTCAGATTAATTAAGCAAGCTGACCCTGAACTCTGTTAATATGAAGTTGGCTGTAAGGTAGACACAATTAATACGTCAATTTCC
>NW_022981784.1:0-7112 GCF_902652985.1 Pecten maximus
AAAAATCAACCAACAAAACAATCTGATCTACTTTCTCTTATAATCAGTGCCTATTATTTTTGAAAATCAAATACCATATTTTAACAAATGCCAGTTTTTTTAAACTTTAAGCATTTTTTTACCTGCTCATTGAAGCATCATTTTGAAGCATTCAATAATCTAAAGATACCAGAAAAATGGAAACAATTACGCAAACAATTATCTTATTTCTATTTTTCAATTTAAAAGATATTTTACATTTTAATTTTAGAAAAAACCAATTGAAACGTTTTAAACTTGAACCCCTAAAATAATGTTTCACAATTGTCATGGTTTCACTTTCAGGACAGATAATCAGAAACTCCAAATCATTCGATTATCAATTATAATTGGGTTTTTAAATTCAGCAAGGAATTGCCTTCTATTATTTTTGATACTGTACACAAACAAATCATTGAACGGTTGTTATATACAGTATATATAAAGTACTTTTCTTAGGCTTCAAAATTTAAGCACACTGACACAGGATCTAAGAAGTTGCATAAATATTACATGGTAATATGCACATGAAATAAAAATAGCTTGTTTATACCTCTATTTCGACATTTTTCTTTTATAATTCTTTGTAGCTAATAAAGGGTAAAAATAATTGAACATTAATACCTTTTGGGGGAAAAGGGTTCCAGTCAATTGCTGCCAAGTTTATGAGGTCTGTGAGAGACACTGACATGATCGTGTTCAGAAAAATTTGAAACACGGCCAAGAGGGTACAGATACGTCCCACGCTCCGGGTTTAATCCATAACAGGTCTGTTAACACGGGATTCCAGTTTTTACACGAACATTCAAAAACTACACAGCATAAATATACCCTAAATCTCCACCTTTTAATACCAAAGAGCCCCCAGAGTTTTTTACACATCTCACCCCCCTTTTTTGGGGCCCCTTTTTGGAAAAAAAAGATTTTTAGGCCTTTTATAAAAAAAACCTTTATTTGCCCTCATTTTCCCAAACAAAAGGCCCGTTTTTTTTTGACTAAAACAACTAATACAAATAACCCCTAGTCCCCCCGGGGTTTTGGGGGTTTTTTTTGGAAAAAATGGTTTTTTTAAAAAAAATTTTAACATATTTTTACTCCCGTGAAAACCTTTTTAAATTCAAGTTTCCCCAAAGGTTTTATCAATTTTTAAAAAAACCTTCTAACCCCCAAAACCCGCCCCCCTTGGTTTTTTTACTTTAAATGAATTTACTTTTAAAAAATAACCCCTAGTTCCCCCCTTAGTTATCAAGGGGTTTTAATTTTTTAAAAAGATTTTTAAAACATATTTTTTACCCTTTTTTTGGCCCCCGGGGGTGTTTCTCCAAAAAAAAAAAATAAGTCAGGTATTTAAATTTTTAAAAAAAACTTGGGAAAAACCCCCAAACCCAGCCTGTACCCGGGCCCCCAAAATTTAAAAGAAACCCCTAGGGGGCCCCTCCCCCCAAAGGGTTTTTCTAGAAAAGTTTTTTAAAAAGTTTTAAAAAATCTGAAAAAACCCCCAATTTTTTTTTTTCCAGAAAAAGGAAAAACCGGGCCCCCTTTTTTGAAAAAAAACCTTTTTTTTGATAAAAAATTAAGGTTTTTTTTTTTATGAAATTGGGGTTTTGGGAAAATAATTGGTAGTTCCCTTTTTTTTTTAAAATTTTCCCAAAATGTCCCCCGGCCCCAAAGGGGAAAAATTTTTTTGGGCCCCTTTTGCGCAGAAAATTTTTTTTTTTAAAAAAAAATTTTTTTTTTTTCACATTTTTTCCCCCGTGGGCCCTTTAAAAATAGGTCAAAGGTTTTAAAATTTTTTTTTGATATCCTTTTTTATAACAAGGGGAACCCTAGCCAAAAAATCATTTTTAAGTTTTTTTCAAAAAAATATCTTTCAGTAAAAATTTTAAATCTCAAATTTGTTTTAAAAAAATGATTTTAAAAAAATGAACCCATTTTGGGGAAAGAAAGGGGAAAATTTTTTTAAAAAAGTCCCCCTAGATTATTTTTAAAAAGGGGTTTTGAATGATTTAACATCCCTGGGCTACTGAAAATTTAAACCCCCCCCAAAGAAAAACCCCCTCCCCCTAAACCCCCCCCTTTTTTTCCCGGAAAATGTTTTTTTTTTAAAAATTTCCCATAGAATAAATTTTTATAACAACAAACTTTTTTTGGGGTTTTATTGGGTTTAAAACAAAACAAAATGTCCCCTTTTTCAGGGCCCCCCGGGACCTTGGGCCTTTAAAAAAAAGAAAAACCCCGAAAAATTGATTTTGAAAATTTTTAGGGTACTTTATCTTAAAAGAGAAAATGCAAACCCTTTTACAAAAATACCTTTTAAGTATGGCCTTGGGGAAAAAATGTGTGGGGAAAAATTTAAAAAAGAACCCCCCAAGGAAAAAAAATTTGGGCCCAACCCCGATTGGGCAACCCCATGGGGGGGGACAGGGGGAAAGGGGGGGAACCCCCTAAATCCCCCCCCCCCCCCCCCCCTTTTTTACCGGGGTTTTTAAATTTAATTTAAAACCCCTTATCTCAAAATTCAAATTTGGTTTTTTTTTAAAAATCCCCAAATCATACAAAGTGAGAGAGGGGTTTTTTAAAACCTTTTAAAAATTTGTATTTTGAAGGAAAGAAGAAAAACAGGAGGCCAAAAATTAAAACGCGGGTTTACCCAAATTATTCCCTTTTTGGGAAGTCCCCCTAAAATACCCAACGGCCCCCCCCTTTTAAAAAAGGGTTTTTCAAAGGAACCTTGGGCCCAAAAGAACCTTTCCTTTTGCCCCAAAGGGGTTTTTCCCGAAAAAAAAAACAAAAAAAATTGATAAAACACTTTAAGTTAAAAATTGAAATTGACCCAGAAAAACTTAAATTAAATTTATTGGTTTGGCCCCCCCCGTTTTAAATTTTTTAAAATTTTACAAATCCCCCCCAAACCCGGGCAAAAGGTTTTTTAAGGGTTTTTCGAAAACCCTCCAAACCCCCTTCCCCCAATTTTTTTTTTAAAAATTTTCGAATCCCTCAAAACTTTTTCAATGTTTTTTGGTTTAAATCCCTTAAAACCCTTTTAAAAGGAAAAACTGGGAAAAAAAACAAATTTTAAAAGGTAAAACCTTTTTTTTTGTTGGGGAAAATTTTTCAAAGGAAGCTTGCAAAATTAAAATTTTAAAAAATTTTCACTGATAACTCTTTTTTGTTTTTTTATAGCCCCCAAAAATGTTTGGGGTTTCGGCCCAATTTTTTTATTTTTTAAAATTTTTTTTAAGCAGCCAAAAATTTTTTTTTGGTCCCCCCCAAAAATAAATATTTTTTTAAAAGGTTTTAAAATTTTAAAATTTTAGAGGTTTAAATTTTCAAAACACCCTCCCTTTGGAAAAAAATTAACCGGGGTTTTTTTTTTTTTTTTTGGGAATCAAAACCCCTTAACCCCAAGCCCCAAAAATTCCGAAAAATTTTCGGGTTTGGAAAAACACCCAAAACCCGTGGAAACCCCGATAACTGGGGGGTTAAATTCCCCGTTGACATGGGGGTTTCCCCCTTTTGGGAAGAAAACTTTTAAAACCTTTTTTTGCTCATAATGGGATGGGGAAAAAGGTTTCCCCCCCCCGTTTGGTTTTTTTTCGTAGGTTTGTCCCCCAACTACTAAAGGAAGGGCCAAAGCCTTTCAAAAGGGAACCCCGATCGACCCTTTTTTTCCCCCCCAAACAACCAAAATTTTTTTACAAGGGAAAAGTAAGAAAATTAAATTTTAATTTCCCTTTAAAGGAACTCACCCCAGCCAAGAAAGCACCCCCGGGGGGATTTGGAAAAATCCCCCCAAACCTTGGGTTTTCTTGGGCGAAATGCCCGGGGTCCTTTTCCCCTCAAACCCCCCCGTTCCCAAATTTTGTCCCCCGTTTTTTTCCCCCAATAAATCCTCCAAAAAGAAAAAGACGAAAAACAAAATGTTCCCTTTTTTTTTAAAAAACCCGACATAAATTTAACATTAAAATTTTGCCCCCCTTTTGGGGGTTTTTTTTAATTTAATTTTTTTTCATTTAATACTGGGAAAAAAAAAAATAATGGGAAAGAAAAAAATTTGGGCCCGTTTTTTTTAAAAATTTCAAACAAAAAAAAAAAAAACCAAAAAAATGGCCTATCACCTACGTTTTTTTTTTTTGAAAATTTCTATAATATAGGCCAAAAGCATTAAAAATGCCCAAATGAAAAATCCCCCAATTTCAGGTAAATTTGTCATATTCTACGGGCAGTTTTTTTTTTTTAACATTTGGGCCCCCCCTAAAACCAAAAGTGGATAACCCCTTTTGGGGCATTGCCCGACCTCAAACGGAAATCCCTTGTTTTATTGCCCGGGCGCAAAGCTAGAAAACCCAAAGTGTTAGTTTTAAAAAAGAGTGGGAATCCCAAACCCTGGGGGCCCCCAAAAAATTTCCCACTGAAATGCAAGGAGAATTCTTTTTGGGAGTTTGGGGCCAAAAAATAAACCCCCAAAGGTTTTTTTTTTATTGGAGAGGGGTTTTTTAAAAATTCCCAATAAAAAAAAAAATTTTTTAACCCCAATGGGAAAAACCAAAAAAAATTTTTAGCCCCCAGCGGAAAAAAAAAAAAAAAGGATTTAAACAGAACCCCCCTTTTTAAAAAAAAATTTAAATTTTTTACCTGGTTTAAAAAAATTTTTTCCTCCGGGTTTTTTTTTTTTCCCCGGGAATTTTTAAAAACAAAATGCTTTTTTGAACTTTTGGTTTCTCCGGTCCCCCCCTTAACACTACACCCCCCGGGGGAAAAAAGAAAAAATTTGTTCCCCCGGACGGAAAATTTTTTTTTTAAAAATAAGGAAAATTCCTTTTGGGAAAAAAATTTTCCCCCAAAATCGGTAAATTTGACTTTTTTTTTTTTTGGATTTACTTTTACAAATTTTTTAGATTTTAAAAAGATGGGAAATGATTTAAGGGCCCCCAAAATATAAAACCTTTGGGGTTTCTTTTTTTTGGCCCGGGGGCCCAAAAAACCCGGGAATTTTAATTCCCTTTTCCCTCCCAGTTTTTTTGTTTTTTCCAAACCCTTTAAAAATTAAGAAAAAAAAAAAAAAGACCTAGGGCCCCCGTTTTTTTAAAAAAGGGGGGGATTAGCTTTTAAACCCCTTTTAAATTTTGAAAAAATCTCATTTTTTCCTTTTCTTTTTTTAAAACTTTTTTTTTGGCCTTTTTTAAAAAAATAGGTTAAAATTCCTAAAATAGGCAGGGAAGGGAAAAAAAACCCGACAGTTAAAAAATAAAAAAATTTTTTGGGCAAATTTTAATTTTTTAAAAAAAAAGAAAAGAATTTTTTTTCAAAGGGCTGCCAAAAAAAATGTTTTTTTTTTAAATTATGAAAACCCCAATCACCTTTTTTTTAACAAACCCGGGGGCCCCGTTCTGAAAAAAACAGGCCAACCCCAAGCCCCCCCCCAACCTTAAACCCAAAAAAAATTTTCCCCCTTTAAACTTTAAGGCACCCCCTTCCTCGTCCCCCAAAGATTCAGTCTTGGCCCAATCCGGGTTTTCCAAGTTTTTTTTTTTTTCAGAAAAAAATTGTTTACCTGTCGGGCCCCCAAAAATAAAAAATGATTTTTTTTTTCCCCCCCGGGGGCCGGTTTTAAATTTTAAACTGGAAAAAAAAAATTTGGTTTTTTTTTTAACAATTTCCCCTTCCCAATTTTTAAAAATTACAGGCCCAAAAACCCAGGAAAAGAAACCCGCAAAATATTTTAAAACAGGGCCCCCTTTAAAGTTTCCCCCCCTTTTTAAGGGGTTTTGGTAAAAACAACCCAAAAAAAAACCAGGGTTTTTGTTATTTTAAAATTCCCCTAAAAAAAAACAAACCCCCCTTGGGCCAAAACCCCCTTTTTTTACCGCAAAAAAAAATGAAAACGGTTCCCCCCTTTTTCTATATACAAAAAATCTTCCATGTCGAAATTCGGGAAAATTTAAAAATTTTAACACATTTTTTTTTGGTAAAGCAATTACTTTTTAAAAAATTGGGTTTTGGTTTTGGATGGGGTTAACCCGGGTAGTTTTCTATCCCCATTTAAAATTTTTTTAAAAATTTTTTCCGTACCGTTTTCAAATAATTTTTTTTTAAAATTTTTTATTTTTTGCTCTAAAGGTTAAAAAAAAACCCCCAGTAATAAAAAAAAGGCCCCGGCCAGGGCCAAATTTTTTTTTTTTTGAGCCAAAAAATCCCCGTAATTAAAAAGAATAAAATAAAAAATAAAAAAAAATTTTTAAAAAATAAATTTTTTATATTCAAATAAAAAAATAAGGAAAAAATAAAAAAGGCCCCTTTACATTTAAAATTTTTAAAAAAAAAATCAAAAATTGGGTTTTTTCCGGAATTTTTTAAATATCCCGGAATTTTTTCCCAACGTGTTGGTTTTTTTTACAGGGAAAAATTTTTTTTTTTGCCCCACAGCGCAAAAAAGGGAAAACCCCCCCCAGAAAAAAAGGTTTTAAAAAAGCGGGAAAAAATTTTAATTTTTTTAACATTTTGGTTTCCCCAAAAAAATTAATTTCCCCTTTCCCTTTTTTGGGTAAAAAAATTTTAATTTTTTAAATAGGTTTTTAAAAAAAAAAAAAAAATTTTTTTTAATTTTTTTATTAAAATTTGGGACTTTGAAAAAGTAAAAAAGCACTTTTGAAAGGGAAAATTTTGAAAAGTTTTGTTTTTGGGTCGGGGATGGAAAAAAAAAAGTAAACCCCCCCCCGGGGTTTTTGGGGCTTTTGCTTTTTCCAAAAACCCCAAAAAAAAAAAAAAAAAAAAAAAAAAAAAAAAATTTTTAAAAAAAAAAAATAAAAATTTTTCCCATTAAGAATTCCCTTTAAAAAAATTAAAATTTAAAAAAAAAAATTTAAAAAATTTTAACTTAATCAAACCCCAATTAAATTTTTAAACCGAAGGAAAAAAATTTTCCTTTTATTTATTTTTTTTAAAAAAAACCTGAAAAACCCCAAAAAATATTTTTAAGTTTTTTGACCCCCTTTTGAAAAAGGGGAAAAAATAACCGGTTTAGGGAATATGGGGGCAAAAAAAATTTTTTTGGAAAATTTAAAAAATTGGGGAAAAACCGAAAAAAAGGAAAA
>NW_022981785.1:0-7110 GCF_902652985.1 Pecten maximus
GATTTGAGTGAACTTTATGAAATTTGGTTATGAGTGAATGGGCTTGATTTTGGGGTAAAAAGGTCAACTATGAAGGCCACATTTTTTAAAAATAGATATTTTTCATCAAATTTTGGTTTCCAGATGATAACTTCAAAAAAGATTTATGGATTCGATTGAAACTTCATAAAATGTTAGGTGATGAGGTAATACAGAGTGGGTTTGTGTTTTGTTATATTTTCAGATACAATTACGAGCTTGAAAGTCCTTTAATTTTGCTATGTGGCCTTGAAAAGCTTTGAATTTACTTTGGCCATGAAACCTTGAATACTGGTATACAATTAATAATCATAAATACATTTGCACAGGTACATCTACTTTCATTTCAAATTGAAAAATTTTAAAGTTCAAAATGACTTTTTGAATGTAGTTTTTCATTTTTGTCTCAACTAAAAGACCTTAGAAAATTTGTGATCAATGCTGAAATCAAACATAAAATGTTTTAACCATTATGCATTCACCAAAATCATTAATGTCTTTAAGAATGTGTTTTAGACTGTAATGTTCTTTGAAAAAAATAATTATGCCTTGGCAGGGTCCTAAATTTGGCTTGTATATATATATATATATATAAATATACCACAAAAAAAAAGACAATTTCACACACATCTTTAAGATGTCAAGTTTGTTATTTTTCTGTATGTATTATTTCGTCGTAGGGATCATGCTTAGTGATTTATATATATTATATATATACATGTAATGATTTGATATGATTGTATTGTACTTCATAGAGGTGGACCAGATCCCCACACACACATGCAGTGATCCTAAACCAAGCCGGCCCTGGATGTGGGTGCCGAGATGGAGCTAATGAGCACGGCCTATTTATCGGAAATGTGGCTGTGTGGTCCAAACTCAATGGTCCTGACGACCTCAAGGAGAAATTACTGGGCATGGATCTCATCAGGTATCTACACAAGGTGGATTGGGGCAAATAGGTTGATGAAGGGAAATAAAGTGTAAAGTCGTAAAATGAAATTTTTTTTTTCGAGATATTTTTTGGTGTGTTTTAGATTCATGGGGTTTATCGTCTCGGGCAGTTTTTGTACATCATTAGTATAAAACACTACTATTAATTTTTTTGTATTATACATGTACTTTAGCATTTTTGCATATCGGTGTTTGAGTTATATAAAATTTTAACCTAATGATTGGATGTTTAGGTTGAAAATATCAATAAGGTATCCCGTCATATTTAACTTAAAAATAAGCCCAAATATAAAAGTTTAATACCGTACTCATACTCAAATAAGACTTATCTCCAAGTGTAAAAGTTTAGTATTAAAGTTTGAAAAGGACTTATTTGTGAACAAATTTTAGCTTACTGTTTTAAAAGTGATGATTCTGCAAAAATGAGGTCAGGGACTTGTTATTTGTGGGCAGGGACTTATTTGTGCATGGGCAGGGACTTATTTGTGGACAGGGACTTATTTGTGGACAAGGACTTATTTGCTGATAAATATGGTAGTTATATTGTCCAAAATTTAACAACTAAATATGTTTTTGTTAAGGTTGGGCCTTGAAAATCAAAAACTGCCAGGGAGAGTTTGGATGTTTAACTGGCCTAACTGGGACAGTACGGACAGGGAGGTCCGTGTTTCCGAGGAACCAGATTAACAAAATGGGCGTACCACAACAGTTTTTTTACTGGGTTTACTCGTCAAGGCATGGCTTCTGGAAACTGTGGCCTCTCACCTGGGCCGCAGAAAAACTCACAGGTTCATAACATTGCTTTTTCACTTTGTAGGAACTATGTACAACAACAGGTTGTTTTTCATTGTACTCTAATATCACAATTTCATATTAAATAGTTTAGGATAGACCATATGTAGACTGGACAGGACTTGACTTGGGAGCCGGTGGTCTGGTAACATTAATGGTTAGAGCATCTGTCTAGAGTTCGGGGCACGGGTTCGAGTCCTGGCCCTGGTTTGCATTTTCCTTCTCCCATTACACATGCATATTTTATATATATTATCTGTGTCTTGATAAAGGGGGCGGATTGCCTCGAAAACTTGACATTTTTCATGTCCACACTGGTTTGAATTACTTCTTTGCCTCAATTATGTACATATATATATATTACATAAACAGAGAATTTGAAATAATATCCAAAAAAATGATTTTTTTTTCGAAATAGTTTTGGACTCGTCAGTTTTTGTATGGTATAATAAAAAGTCCAAAGGGGTCATTATTTAATTGATAATTAAAATGACAAAAAATTTCATCTGTCACTTCAGGGATCCACAATGTATCAAATGAGCTAACAAAACCCGACCAAGTTTGGGCCTGTCCCTTTCCCCCGGCCTAGAGGGGGCAGCAGAGGAAGCCGGCTCTACAGAAAGGAAGACGGAGACTTCAACTTTTATCGTGTGTTTTCTGAGGAGTCATCCGGAGGTTCCTCTATCTCACCAGGATCAACAAAGATACCTCCATGGAAAACGGCTCCTAAAGAATTCGCTTCCAAGGGTAAATTTTCCAGAATTTAGTTATTCTGATTTTTTACTGTGCAAGGATAAAATCTGTCTGGAACATAAAATAAAACCATGGGTCGGTTTTCCCGAACAAGGATATCTCAACCCTCGTGTAAAGTTTGGCTGGCTAGCACTCAAAACCCCCTAGAGCTTACTGGCCAAACTCTTACACAGGGTTGAAATATCCCTGTCCATGAGACTCATGAAGATTCTATTTATCGTAAAGATGGGTTTTTTAGATTCGTGCATGTTCCTTATGACTATAGTTTTCCTTCCATCCATTTTGTACGTATTTACATGTTTGCATAGGTAAATAACACCAAAGTTTGTCAGCGCTCTACAGATTTTAAAGGGATACGATCAACTTGACACAATGATAAAGGACCATAATATGGGAGACAAGTTCAATTTCGGAGTTTTTGAGAAAAGGTCAAGGTCACTGTTACCATTTTGTAACGGGGGCCGGTAGGGGACTGTATGCTTAACAATACCCGTACTTTTGTTATTTAGATTTTCCTGCTCCAGCAACTTCTGCCTCTTTGATTTCCAACATTTTTATATTGTCATCGTGGCTTCGTCCGTTCGTCACCCGCCATGCGCTGTTCGTAAAACTTTTCACATTTCAAACAACTTCTCAATTCCACTGGTGGGATTGAGCTGAACTTGCCTGGAATGTCCTGGGATAGTCCTGACCTAGTGTTGTTTTTTTTGGATTGGGCCAAAATCCAGGATGCACCATGGCAAACCCCTAGAAAAAAACACTTTAAAGTTCTTCTCCAGTTCCACTGGTGCCATTGAAACTGAAGATTGGTGAGGAAGTTTAAGGAAGGAGGGGCCAACAAAGTGTTGTTAATTTTTCAAGGGTTGTAAAAACTTTGACATTGCATCACGACAGCCATTTTGTAACATGATTGCAGAACATGGTTTTCCTAAACAACACCTAGTTCAAACTTCCTCTCAGTTTCAACATGAGATTCCCGCTCTAGTTTACCTGAAATGAACCTGAGATTGTCCTGACCAATGTTGTTATTCTTTGGCTCATTCTGAAATCCAAGATGGCTGCCACCATACTTGCTACTAAGTATTGTATATACAATAGTTCATGGGTCTTTAGAGGTCCAGATGACCGTTAAGGCCCATGGCCTCTGTATGCTATAGAAATACTTTCATGCTGTGTTTTTACCTATTCTCATCTTTTGTTGACAGGACAGATAGGAGTGGAGGAGATGTGTAAGTTTCCCTCCGGGATATCCAGGGGTATACATGAGTGGAACCTTCACTACCATGGCCAGCCATGTGTCTTGCTGCCTCCCCCGGGGTCTGCCACGCCTCCTTGTCATTGGTTCACAGCCACACCAAACCCCAGTACAAGTGCCCTTCAACCGTTCATCTTCTGCCCCAGGCCAACTTTGGGGAGATCTGACTACCTCCCCTGCCTACGGGAGCTAGGACCCAGTCAGGAATCTCCTCGTTTCCCCCAGGAACAAGTTGACCGGAAACACCCTCTGTATCTTGGAACGAAAATCTAAAAAACACTGGTCGATAAGGATGACCCAAAATGTCAAATGATTGTCCCAAAATCTGCAAGAACTTTAAGTTAAGTTATGGAAGACATGAGAGAAATGATGAAAGAGTTTGATGAAAAAAGTTTATGAAAGTTTCCCAGATATTCCTCCAGATATGTAATTTTGAACTCAATTTCTATAAGTGTTGATTGAAATAAGAAAAAAAAAAAAAAAGCCTAATAAGAAAAAAAAAAAAGCCAAAGTTCCTCAATTTATGATTTGATTTTAGTGAAAAATATTTACAATTGAATTTGATTATTTAATTTTTGAAATATATTATTATTGCTTAGATATTTTAAGGGGATAACTAGCTACCCTAATTATTGTGAAAGAATTCAATCAAAGAATTCCTCTTGTATTTCATTGTAAGATATTTTGACAGGACATACTTTTGTATGTGATAAAGTTTTTTTTATTTATGTTTATATATATTTCTAATTTTATTTCAACACTGCCGGGGTTGAAAAGATTATCTCGTGTTTATCAATTGCCACACCCTGATAATGTAAGTCTGTAGTTAACAAATCTGTATTCCATATTTGAGTAAGAAAAGTAAAAAAATGTTGTTATGCACACGACCTGTGAACTTACCCTTTGAGACCTTTTTTTCCAATGGTCAGGGCCTGATTTTCCTGCCGAGATATGGACAGCATGGTATAACAGCTTTGTGATATACTTTAACACAAAGTGATTAATCAAATCAGATGTTGTTGTTTTTATGTCTTGTTTTCCACGAGAATATCAATTACGTTATGGTGGTTAATGACATGAAAAAATTCCCTGTGATGTAATACAAAATGGCCACCTCTCAACCAAAATACCCACCTGTTGATGATGTAGATCAAAATCACTGTATAAATACATTTTTTTATACACTAGTGTAATATTGTGGAGTCCTGACATAACTGTACCACTGTGTTTTGCCTAAAATAAGTCATTCCAAAAGAGTTTTTGTTACCTGTGTTATTTAAAATGCAAACAAAAGGTGTCCCTAGTCATATCTGTTCGTTATGTTAGCTATAGATGTATGGTTTATACATACGAAAATGTAATAACGGTTGACTGTCGACACGTTTTGTCTCATTCTTAATTATTTATTTCCCGGTTAACTGTCACACGTATTGTCCGTACTTAATTATTTTTTTATCGGTTAACCCGTCGACCCATATTGTCTCGTACTCAATTATTTATTATAGTGGACTGTTTACACGTATTGTCTCATACTCAATTATTTTTTATCGGTTTACTGTCCAAACACGTATTTCTTGTAAATTTTATCAAAATGTTGACTATTGACACATTTTGTCTAGTATTCAATTATTTATTATCAGTTGACTGTCGCCACGAATTGTCTCGTACTTAATTATTTATCAAAATGTTGACTATTGACACATTTTGTCTAGTATTCAATTATTTATTTAACTGTTGACTGTCGACACGTATTGTCTTTAAAAAGTCAACGTGGTAGAATTTTACTTTGGTGATTGATTTTCCTAGAATTAATGTGATTTTGTTTGTTGGTTTTTCTGCAAGGCTTCAAAAGTAATCTTGCACATATTCTATCTGTGATAATTTGCTTTAGATTTATCTTTCATTAATGAGAACTTGTATTTATGTGTTTACAATCATATTATTTTTGTTGACTTTGTTTACATTTACTCCAAAATTGATTAATTTTATTCACAATAATTGTAATCTATATAATCCTGAATATGTATATGTACAGTGTGTAGGCTTGTACAATTTAATATATATATATCTAGTCAAATCTAAATCATGACTTTAACACTGTAGTATTGATGAGAATGATTATTGATCTCCATTATTTACAGTCCTGACAGTTTTTATACCCCACCGTTTTTTTGTCAACGACATTTGTGGGGCCCGGGTCATTCCATCAAAATTTAATCTTGTTTTTGGTTATTAAATCTTTAATTATAATATATAAACTGAAATTTGGTATTAGTTGTGTATGATGAATACAGATAAATTTCTGTCTTGGTTATGGTCAGTTAGCTTTTTCCAAGTTAAAGAATTTTGATCGAAAAAAAAGTCCCAAAACCGTATTGGCAAAAGAAGAAAGCCTTGCCTACCTCCATTGGGGAAAAAAACCTGAACGTAAGTACAAGAGAGGGTAGAATCTCTTATTTACAAAATATTGATCTAGTCCTTCTTTAAACCAATAACACAAAAAAGTTTCAAACTTTCATATTGTTTTTAATATCAAAAGTGATGACAAAATCAAGTTGTTGTAGCCAGTGATGTATACAAAGGGTTTTACCTGATTGTTATTTGTAAGATACGATTTAACCACAGGCGCTTGCCTAGAAAATGAATTAAAAAATCTAAAATATATCATGGGATTGTACTGTGTAATAGGAAGGCCGGAAAATCCGCCACGAGCGAAACGGCACCCATCTCACTTCAATCGACTAAAAACCCCATTTTTTTCAATCTGAACACGGTGCACACTATATGCAACCGTCATCACATACCACTGGGCATATCAAAAAAAATTAATGGAAATCACATTTTCTGTGCAAGCGCCTGTTGATTTAATTTAAAAATCTCCTTTCCACCGAGTTGTTTTTCATTTTTCATGCCTCTTTCTAGGAAATAAACTATATGACATGTTTTGATAAATTTCCTTTAAAATTTAATGAATAACAATTCTATTTATCACATAAATAAGATAATTTTTGTAACATTCGTTAAATCTTACTTTAATCAGACTGGTATTAGATCTAAAATTCTGATATCCACTCCAAGTTGCAGTGAAAGGATGTCTTCACAATGAAACACAGAAATTGAAACAATGAGAACTAACGGCCAATTCGAATTCCCAAAAGAGGCTACCGGAAGAATTGTAATGGAAACTAGAAATGGATGCTATGACACTAATAAAAGGGTATTTATGTATAAATGTTTTGTTGTGTTGTAATTGTAGATTATTCAATGTTGTAGGATGTAGTTTTGAAATATCATAGTTTTGTTGTGTTTGTAGTTTGTCGATAATTTAAAAAATGTTT
>NW_022981786.1:0-7094 GCF_902652985.1 Pecten maximus
ATTTTTTAATGTGGCTATAAGAATAGAAGATCTAGTTTAATTTAAAGACAAGGAATGAATGTCTTTTATCCCAAGATATTTTAAAGAAATAAATTGTATGTTTTTTAATTAACTTGTTTGTCTATTTTTTCCTATTTGCTGAGCAACAATATTTCACCAGATCCTTCACTTGAATAAGTTTGAATTAATATATATTTCATTTGGTTACAATCAGTTATTTGAAGAAAAAATATAGTAAGTAATTAAGTACTGTGATGATAGAGGTACATTGTATATATGTATGCTCAGCAATAAAGTTCCATTTATAAATAAAATGAAAATGATCAGCAGAGAGTTAAGACAAGTGACAACATGACAAATAATTTCGGCTTATTTTCAAGATATACATCAGATGATCACTGCAAGGAACCCAAGACTTACTATCAAGTACGGCCTCTCTTCACAGCTGCCACATTTTCAAGATTTATTTGACTGCAAGAAATCCAAGGTTTACTTTCAACAAGCCTATTTTCGATTCAGGCTCATTATCAAGATTTAAGGGTATTTGACCCCTATGACCTTGAATGAACGCCAAGGGCATTTATTCAAACAATATAGATAGCCCTTCACCCCAGCATGCCAAGGCTCATTATCATGTCTCTAAAAGCATATAAAGGTTAGCAAGAAAAAGTTGTTTAAAGGTTTTAGCATACTTGACCCATGTGACCTTGATTGAAGGTTGGGTTAATTACTTCATTTGAAAAATCTTGATAGCCCTTCACCCCAGGATGCTTAAAACAGGCCTAATATCAAGTCCCTGGGCCTTTCGGTTATTAAGAAGTAGTTGTTGAAATAAAAAAGTTGACGCTTGACGGATGAGCTAACAAGTGTGACCTAGTGCAATCCTGTTACATATCCCCCTCCTTCCTTGAATGACACCTGACATTCCCAAGATGTACCCAGTGTTGTTATACTTTACTGGTTATCTACATCAAGTTTAAAGCCACACTGACTATAAGAGTACTTATTATTTTAGTTAGTTTTTGCGCCAATATCATTGGACGTTGAGACCCCACGTGACCATCCTTAAAACAGTGATCGACCGATAAAAGTTGATTGAAAAAGTTGATTGACCGATCCATCTATAAATAGATCGGGAAAAAACCGCGGCAGAGCATCAGAGCATGTTAGTCATTTGAGCGTTTGATTCAGAAGGGCACTGAAATAAACAGTCAAGCGTCTAGCGTGATCTTGATTGTAAACAATCGCAGACGAGACGAGTCGAAATGGCTGACAGGTTTGCTTCTCTGTCAGTGGATGAAAAAGACAGAATCTTTAACAATGCAGATGCGGCAAACACGAAAAGAGTTACCACGACGGCAGTGCGAGTATTTAGAGAATACCTTACAAGTAATGTAATAAAACAGTTTCAACTTCCTCCAATCGCAGTGAATTACTTGCTATTGATGATATTGATGTATCAAATATACAGCCTCTATCAGATTCACAGTCTGATGTACTAATGAAAGATCTATTATCAGATGATGATGGTGTAGATGAAATGATCAGACTACTAGATATCCCCAATTCTCAGCAATCAACTTCCTTTTCCATCAATACAAAGCCAGTTGCAAATTTGCCCCAGATTCCTGTACCAGTATTCAACAGTTGTCAAAACATAACCATCAATTATAACATTTTTCAGAAATGAAAATTCTTTTGTTGTGACAGAAATAAATGTTCAAATTTGAAGAAATGTTTTATTGTTTATTTGATGAACACAAAACCAAGAAAAATAATAAAACAGTTATAGCCTTTAGATTTCGGTCGATGCATGGTTTTATTGACCGAAGAAAAATTATCAACCTCGGACTTCGTCCTCGGTCGATAATTTTTCTTCGGTCAATAAAACCATGCATCGACCTCATCAAAAGGCTATAATTGTATAATATACCAGGTTATGAGATTATACCTATAGATAGTGTGTCACAACATTGTACTTCTCGGAAGACTCAGTCTCAGACAGCGATAGTTATACAAGTGTTGAATTAAAAATCCCTACCCTCCCTAAATTCGTGGACAGTGTTGACATAATAAAAAGGTTGTAGAGTCACACGAGAATGTTGATGAGAAAATCTTTGCTTGTGTCACTGACACTGAACTTATTGACTTTGCTGACAAGTGTCATTATTCTTCAAAACAAAAATACATGACTGATTTTTTTGCGCAAGTCTAAAATGAACAGATAAATGTCTCGCCAGTAAACTGGTAAACAATGTACAAAATCTGTAACAATGACAAGAGGCCCAGAGGGCCTGTATCGCTCACCTGGTTTCATGAGATATGAAACAAGAATGATGCTTCAGTATATTTGTCGCTGGTATTGCTATGTCAATATATATCATAAGCATTTTATATGGGTACATGTACATTGGTTTTATTTTAATGCTAAAAATGCCAAAAAGTGCATTAATCCATGAAATGAAATTGACTTTTGGCGCGACCCCATAGGGATTCTACCACACAAATGTGAGTGATATCCATATTACTTAGTTTCAGAGAAGATCTTGTTAAGACTAATTGACCCCTTTTGACCCTGCCCTCTGCCCCCTGGGGGGTCAGCTCCTTCCTTTATACAATTTTGAATCCCTACCCCTATAGGATGCTACCAGTCAAACCAATGCTAAGTTTCAGAGAATAATTTGTTTAAATCAATTTAGCCAAATAGACCCCACTTGGCCCCACCCCTCAGCCCCCTGGCGGCCTGGGTCAACCCCAACATTTGTACAATTTTGAATCCCCACCCAATAACCATGCTACCATACAAATGTGAGTAATATCCATTGCTTAGTTTCAGAGAAGATGTTGTTTAAACAAACTGACCAATTTTGGCCCCGCCTCTCAGGCCCCTTGGGGGTCAGCCCCACCATTTGTACAATTTTGAATCCCCACCCGATAGGGATGCTACCAGGCAAATATGAGTGATAGCCATTGCTTGGTTTCAGAGAAGAAGTCATTTATATCAATATAGCCAAATTGACCACATTTGGCCTCGCCCCTCAGGCCCTTGGGGGGCCAGCCCCATCATTTGTACAATTTTGAATCCTCACCCCATAGGGATGCTACCAGGCAAATATGAGCGATATCCATTGCTCGGTTTCAGAGAAGAAGTCGTTTATATCAATATAGCTAATTTGACCATATTTGGCCCCGCCCCTCAGGCCCCTTGGGGAACAGCCCCATCATTTGTAAAATTTTAAATCCCCACCCTGTAGTGATGATACCAGGAAAATATGAGCGATATCCATTGCTTGGTTTCAGAAAAAAAAGTCGTTTATATCAATATAGACCAATTTACCCGTTTTGGCCCCGCCCCTCAGGCCCGGACAAAATGCGATAAGAATAGGTCACCTGAGACTTTGTCTCAGGTGACCTAATAAAAGCTGGAACTGGAAATATGACTTGAGTAATAATTCCCTTGACCAGACAGACACCAACAACAACATAGAGCGTCTGGTCACACAATACATGTACCATGGCCAGAGTGGTCAGGTGGATGTGTTTGGCTTGTACCCACTAAACTAAATTTATGCCTAGGCATGCTAAGCTACATTAACACTTGGTCGGTAAATATGGCCAGAGCACCCGACCAACGTATTTTGTCGTACAAACAAATATGATGCACTTATTCATCGTGCTAAGAAACCGAGAAAAAGTGCTGTACATTCTTCTATTGATTCAAGTATGGTTACATAACGGCGTTATAAACTGGTCTTAATTGACGAAGTGCCGATTAATTGACTACTTTTTAAGTAATTTTGACGATGTTTGTCATTTTCGTAAGAATGTACAGCACTTTTCGTTGTTCTCATACAATTACCTTCACGCTCTTACCTGTTTCATAATTATTGATTTAGGGTAGTCGGGTGCTCTAGAACGATTTATAGAGAAAGTGTTAATGTTCATTCTCCAATATTGGAACTCTTCAGTATCGAAATCGGCATATAGAAAAGAACAAACGTTAATAAACGAATGCAATGGATCGTAATTAATTCAAATAATTATTTACAGATGATTTCCAAAGACATAAGGTATAGTTAGACGTTTTCGGCTGTACATGCAAGTTTATAAATTTGACACTGATAAAACCACTGTCCTCGTCGTTGCCATGACAGCCGATCGAAGCTCCGATCACGAATGCACTGTCAAAGTGAAAGTTGAAGTATTTTTCGCAACATGCCGTTTAAACTTAAAATTACATGCACACCTCATATTAATTGGGGTTGTTTAATCATACCTGATCAATTGAATTGTAAGAAAACTAACAAAAACACTAAAAAACACAGAATGAAGCCTTCGTGTCAGGCAGTGCAGACACAACGCGGGATCTGTAAACAATGTGACGTCATTGGAATGTACAAGTTGCAACAATGTACAACAATGTATTTTTTACATGAATACACTAATGAGCAGCAAAACAGGATGCAACATTAACCCACATGCGTAGTGATGCTACCAGGCAAATATGAGCTATAGCTATTGCTTGGTTTCGAAGAAGTCGTTTATATCAATAGCGCCAAATTGACCCCTTTTGGCCCCGCCACAGAGGCCCCCAGGGGGTCAGCCCCATCATTTGTACAATTTTGAGTCCCCTACCCATAGGGATGCTCATCCAAATTTGTTCAAATTCTGATCAGCAGTTATGAAGAAGAAGTCAAATAAGTCAATTGTTGACAGACGGACGGACGGAGGGATGGACGGAAGGACACGGACGCCACGGTATGGCATAAGCTCACCTTGGTCCTTCGGACCAGGTGAGCTTATAAAATCCAAGATGTACACAGCCGAAGTTTTTTTAATTTTATTTATACTATAAGATGTTAATAAGGCCTATCAAACATCTATTTTATGACCCCTAGTAACACATTTTAATTTCGATAGAAAACTGCGGTCGTGTTGTCCGACGAGACATACCGCATTTGACCTAATAAGGGCGTCAGCCCTAATAAGGGCGCCCCTACCTTTTTCAAGGAAATAAATCTTTGACTAAGTGTCAAAATGGTGTTCAAAAGTAATAATTCATGTGAAATGTTTTGCTACTTTATGTGTTCAATTTTCTTCAGCAAATTAAGTAACTGAACACAAGTTTTCGCCACATTTTGTCTATTCCTACAGATGACATGTCAGTGCAAAGAGCACCTGAAACTAAACACACATACAAGAGGCCCAATGGACCTGTATCGCTCACCTGGCTCTACAGCAAATTTGCAGTTGATTGAGGTCATTTCTACAGATACTATGCTGATTCAGATAACAACTTTATTCAAATATCAGAGTAAGCTAGGTTTATTCATGTCAATATATTTTCTAGTCCTTCATTCCAGCATTCTATTGGCCTAAGATCGGATCTTGGTGACTCTTAGCTCTGAGCATGCTACAAACAGGCCAAATATCAAATCCCTTGGCCTCTTGGTTATTGAGAAGTGATTTGAAGATTATAGCCTATTTGACCCCTGTGACCTTGAATGAAGGTCAAGGTCATCTATTTGAACAAACTTGGTAGCCCTTCATCCCAGCATGCTACAGGCCCAATATCAAGTTCCTGGGCCTCTTGGTTATTCAGAAGAAGTCGTTTGAAGATTATAACCTATTTTACCCCTGTGACCTTGAATGAAGGTCAAGGTCATCTATTTGAACAAACTTGGTAGTCCTTCATCCCAGCATGCTACAGGCCCAATGTCAAGTCCCTGGGACTCTTGGTTATTGAGAAGAAATTGTTTGAAGATTATAGCCTATTTGACCCCTGTGACCTTGAATGAAGGTCAAGGTCATTTATTTGAACAAACTTGGTAGCCCTTCATCCCAGCATGCTACAGGCCCAATATCAAGTCCCTGAGCCTCTTGGCTATTGAGAAGAAGTTGTTTGAAGATTATAGCCTATTTGACCCCTGTGACCTTGAATGAAGGTCAACGTCATTTATTTGAACAAACTAGGTAGCCCTTTATCCCAGCATGCTACAGGCCCAATATCAAGTCCCTGGGCCTCTTGGTTATTGAGAAGAAGTTGTTTGAAGATTATATTCTATTTGACCCCTGTGACCTTGAATGAAGGTCAAGGTCATTTATTTGAACAAACTTGGTAGCCCTCCATCCCAGCATGCTACAGGCCCAATATCAAGTCCATGAGCCTCTTGGTTATTGAGAAGAAGTTGTTTGAAGATAACAGTATATTTGACCCATGTGACCTTGAATGAAGGTCAATGTCATTTATTTGAACAAACCTGATTGCCCTTTCCCTAGTGTTGGGTAATCGGTTGAACAAGGCAACCGATGATCGGTTGTAATCAGATGATCTTGGTAACCGATTATACGATTATAATCGGTTGTTATTAATTAGTCTGTTTGAAATTAAAAATGCAAACAAAACTGAGCCAGAGAAGGCAACTGGCACTTACTTATTCATTTGCTATTTATATCTATGCGTCAAAAAATGTCTAATGCCATTAAAACATCCTATTGAAATTAAAAATTAACAAACTAGTGTTTATAAAACTTGACAAATTTATTATGACAAGAAAATACACACACGATTGCAGCTTGTAAGTTAACACTTATTGTCATATAATGTTTTGTTTTGTTTTGATGAAACATACACTGATACTGCGTGTATATACATTTAAATAAATATGTTTCAGTAATATCATGGTTCACTGAGCTATGAGTATCAACTAGACAACTACATTGCCTCATTTCAATACTGAAGGGCTTTTATATATATAAAGATGCCATACTCATGTGAATAAAGAATATTGAATTTTAATTGATTAGTGTCTTAAGAAATATAATTAGTTAACAATTAGGATAAAAATTCTGATGGCATTATATGTATATAAACATAGGGACCCGATTAATCGATTATGCAAAACATGATCGATGATCGTAATCGGTTGACAATAATCAACCGTTAATCGATCATTCCCGATCATCGACACATCACTACCTTTCCCCCAGCATGCTACAGGCCCAATATCAAGTCCCTGAGCCTCTTGGTTATTGAGAAGAAGTTGGTATCCTTTGAAGGGTTAGAAGGAAGGCTATTAAAATTTGGGACTCAA
>NW_022981787.1:0-7097 GCF_902652985.1 Pecten maximus
TACTTTAAAAACCGTTTAGTTATTTTAACCTTGTTGTCCCTATGGTTCCCATTCCCACGTAATGTGAATATGATACCCTTTTGGGAACCTTGTTTCCCATTAGGACCTGTGTCTCCCCCGTCATGAAATTAAATGATTGTCCAACCACCGGAACCATTACCCCCCCCCCCCCCCCCCCCCCCCCCTAATTGTAGTATTTTTCATTAACCGCCTTTGGAAAGGGCCCAGAAATGTTTAAATTTTGTTTTCATGAATTGGAATTGACACTACTAATGATGTGATTCTGTCTTATTTACCCCTGTGAACCGATGTGATTCTGTCTTATTACCCCGGTGAACCGATGTGATTCTGTCTTATTTCCCCTGTGAACCGATGTGATTCTGTCTTATTTACCCCTGTGAACCGATGTGACTCTGTCTTATTACCCCTGTGTAAGTTTTCTGTTAGCTGATACAGGTATCTTAAATTTGTTTTCATTTATATAATATTTTATCATGATACTTTTTTCATGAGCGTTAATTTTTCTTACCTATGTTTGCAAAAATAAAACCATAAATAAAAATAGAAATTCATTTAATATATATCAAAACTAGCTATCCTTAAAAAATCTGTAATTATGGTTAGGAAAACAGGACCAGTGGGCTTGTATAGCTCACCTGCTACTAATGTAACATTGGAGTTCAATTAGATGCTAAGCAGAATACCTCTTTATTCCATTATGAAAGCACATTTTTATTCATTTTCCCAATACACAACCGGCCCTTTATCTTGTATCACACTAAGGGCCTTGTGGTCAATGAGAAGAGTAAATTTACAGAACTTAACACATTTGATCAAGATCAATCACTGAACAACTCTATTGGTGTAATATCCAAAACCCGATATTACCTGGCCTTAACCATATCTGTCTAACCATATCTGTCTAAGATGACATCCTTATCTATGTCTGTCTAAGATGACGTGACGCAGGACTTACCTGAGTTCTGGAGACTGATATCTAACATCCTTATCTATGTCTGTCTAAGATGATGTGACGCAGGACTTACCTGAGTTCTGGAGACTGATATCTAACATCCTTATCTATGTCTGTCTAAGATGATGTGACGCAGGACTTACCTGAGTTCTGGAGACTGATATCTAACATCCTTATCTATGTCTGTCTAAGATGATGTGACACACTTACCTGAGTTCTGGAGACTGATTCGATGATGAACAAGACTCTGGAGTTGTATTTCTACTCCTGACATCAGGAACAAGGATTAAAGACAAAACTTCCAAAATAGCAGCGTCACAAATTCTCAGACTCCAAGCAGTTTAAACGCACTAACACGCATATCACGTTATGGCTGCATTTGGCAAGCAGTATCAATTGTTTCCTTTAAAACCCTCAATTGCTCTTTTCCAACTAGAACAGAGTGTCAATATGCACAGTGCTACTGAGAGTGAAGGCCTGCCACATCAGATATAAATCCTGCTAGCCTTGGCATCCTAATCATCCAAACCTCCAGTCGAATGCTGCATCAAAATAATAATTCCTCTACCTTTATTGGTAAACCAACACAGGTAAGTAGTGAAGGACAGGTACATACACCGGTATATTAACCTTCCACCCAATAAGTAAATATAATTAGTCTACATATTTTACAGCGAGAAGGAAATGCACTCATGCATGTCCGATGTAACTTGTTCCACTGCCAGTGAAATATGACAAAAATCAATTCCAGAATGTTTAGATCTTCACCTCCATGGATCCATAGCTGTCACACTGGTAAAGATTGGATTTCCTCACTACAGGTACAACAGCATTATCCCATAGCCATCTAATGTTCTCCAGGTAAAAAACAATGAGGAAATCAATTCCAGGGAGTACAATTTTTATGTGATCTATGATTGATCACTGCATTTAAATTTCGTCCAATATTCAAATGGATTCCGTACAGGAACTGTAGCCTGCCATCAGTGTCCTGTTCCGTACGAGCAGTGTTACCGTCGGATCACTACATCAATGATACTACTTTACTATCACAGCGTCACTTGTTGGTCTCTTCCTTACAGCCAAGGCATCATTACGATTTTGTAATCTTGTGATATACCCCGAGTACCTGAACAGTAGTGATACAGCCAATATTAAAAGCCTAAAGAACCAACACAAACATTACAAATTGTGAGATGATATAACTTCATTAACTGACTGAGTAAACATGTACAAGACATCAATTTAAACAGACCATTGCTGCTTTGCATACATTGGCAATAGTATGGTAAAGGATCCCTGAGCATCAAATCTCTGATGCATTTCAACCTATTACCCAAGAGAGTTCCACAATAACACTGAATACATGGCAGCCACTATAAAAAACAAAAACATCCGCCAAAGACGTTTCCATGAAAACTTCAATGTCAGCTAGTTACATGACATCAACTTAAAAGCAGGCAGAGTAACGGTAAAATGATGGGAACACCAAAAGTCGATACCGAGACACAACCCAGTGCCGGCTCTCCAGTCGGGGGATTAGCACATGTCAAAACCACACGAAAATCCCATTGTGATCAATGGACTTTAGATTTATGACAAACAAGTAGATAAAACATTACGTGCATAAAGTCTGTCTTTTCGGCCTGAATTCTCCAATAAAGTGGTTGGTATACCAAAGCTGTTCGTATACAAACACAAAACTGTTGTGTGTATAATAAAGCCTAAAGTGTGACAGTAACACTATATGCACCAGGAAAGCATTTTGATGTTATTTTGTCGTGATTGTCGATATCTACTCCATTAGCATACATGTACCAGTCTGGCTGTGATTACAATCAGTAAACTTATCTAATACAGCAACCCCATGGTTGTCAATGTGAACGGTTCAGCAACCTTAGCAATTCATCTTACAACTGACTTTATAAAATGCAATAATACCATGACAAAATCACAGTTGGTAGTGTAACTACTGTATCACCATGGAAAAATCACAGTTGGTAGTGTAACTACTGTATCACCATGGAAACATCACAGTTAGTGGTATAACTACCGTATCACCATGGAAACATCACAGTTAGTGGTGTAACTACTGTATCACCATGGAAACATCATACTTGGTGGTGTAACTACTGTATCACTATGGAAACACCACACGTGGTAGTGTAACTACTGTATCACCATGGAAACATCACACTTGGCAGTGTAACTACTGTATCACCATGGAAACATCACACTTGGCAGTGTAACTACTGTATCACCAAGGAAACATCACACTTGGTAGTGTAACTACTGTATCACTATGGAAACACCACACTTGGTAGTGTAACTACTGTATCACTATGGCAACATCACAGTTGGTAGTGTAACTACTGTATCATCATGGAAACACCACACTTGGTAGTGTAACTACTGTATCACCATGGAAACACCACACTTGGTAGTGTA
The DNA here is from genome assembly GCF_902652985.1 of Pecten maximus. NCBI lineage: Eukaryota > Metazoa > Mollusca > Bivalvia > Pectinida > Pectinidae > Pecten > Pecten maximus. Next base: position 3,422 of record NW_022981787.1, read on the forward strand.
ACTACTGTATCACTATGGAAACATCACAGTTGGTAGTGTAACTACTGTATCACCATGGAAACATCACAGTTAGTGGTGTAACTACTGTATCACCATGGAAACATCACAGTTAGTGGTGTAACTACCGTATCACCATGGAAACATCACAGTTAGTGGTGTAACTACTGTAACACCATGGAAACATCATAATTGGTAGTGTAACTACTGTATCACCATGGAAACATCACAGTTAGTGGTGTAACTACTGTATCACCATGGAAACATCACACTTGGTGGTGTAACTACTGTATCACCATGGAAACATCACACTTGGTGGTGTTAATACTGTATCACTATGGAAACATCACACTTGGTAGTGTTACTACTATATCACCATGGAAACATCACAGTTAGTGGTGTAACTACTGTAACACCATGGAAACACCACAGTTAGTGGTGTAACTATTGTATTACCATGGAAACATCACAGTTAGTGGTGTAACTACTGTAACACCATGGAAACACCACAGTTAGTGGTGTAACTATTGTATTACCATGGAAACATCACAGTTAGTGGTGTAACTACTGTATCACCATGAAAACACCACACTTGGTAGTGTTACTACTATATCACCATGGAAACATCACACTTGGTGGTGTAACTACTGTATCACCATGGAAACATCACAGTTAGTGGTGTAACTACTGTATCACCATGGAAACATCACAGTTAGTGGTGTAACTACTGTAACACCATGGAAACATCACACTTGGTGGTGTAACTACTATATCATCATGGAAACACCACACTTGGTGGTGTAACTTACTGTATCACCATGGAAACATCACACTTGGTGGTGTAACTACTATATCATCATGGAAACATCACACTTGGTGGTGTAACTATTGTATCACCAAGGAAACATCACACTTGGTGGTGTAACTACTGTATCACCATGGAAACATCACACTTGGTGGTGTAACTACTGTATCACCATGGAAACACCACACTTGGTAGTGTTACTACTGTATCACTATGGAAACATCACACTTGGTAGTGTAACTACTGTATCACCATGGAAACACCACACTTGGTAGTGTTACTACTGTATCACTATGGAAACATCACACTTGGTAGTGTAACTACTGTATCACTATGGAAACATCACAGTTGGTAGTGTAACTACTGTATCACCATGGAAACATCACAGTTAGTGGTGTAACTACTGTATCACCATGGAAACATCACAGTTAGTGGTGTAACTACCGTATCACCATGGAAACATCACAGTTAGTGGTGTAACTACTGTAACACCATGGAAACATCACACTTGGTAGTGTAACTACTGTATCACCATGGAAACATCACAGTTAGTGGTGTAACTACTGTATCACCATGGAAACATCACACTTGGTGGTGTTACTACTGTATCACTATGGAAACATCACACTTGGTAGTGTTACTACTATATCACCATGGAAACATCACAGTTAGTGGTGTAACTATTGTATTACCATGGAAACATCACAGTTAGTGGTGTAACTACTGTAACACCATGGAAACACCACAGTTAGTGGTGTAACTATTGTATTACCATGGAAACATCACAGTTAGTGGTGTAACTACTGTAACACCATGGAAACACCACAGTTAGTGGTGTAACTATTGTATCACCATGGAAACATCACAGTTAGTGGTGTAACTACTGTATCACCATGAAAACACCACACTTGGTAGTGTTACTACTATATCACCATGGAAACATCACACTTGGTGTTGTAACTACTGTATCACCATGGAAACATCACAGTTAGTGGTGTAACTACTGTATCACCATGGAAACATCACAGTTAGTGGTGTAACTACTGTAACACCATGGAAACATCACACTTGGTGGTGTAACTACTGTATCACTATGGAAACACCACACTTGGTGGTTTAACTACTGTATCACTATGGAAACACCACACTTGGTGGTGTAACTACTATATCATCATGGAAACACCACACTTGGTGGTGTAACTTACTGTATCACCATGGAAACATCACACTTGGTGGTGTAACTACTATATCATCATGGAAACATCACACTTGGTGGTGTAACTATTGTATCACCAAGGAAACATCACACTTGGTGGTGTAACTACTGTATCACCATGGAAACATCACACTTGGTGGTGTAACTACTGTATCACCATTGAAACATCACACTTGGTGGTGTAACTACTGTATCACCATGGAAACATCACACTTGGTGGTGTAACTATTGTATCACCATGGAAACATCACACTTGGTGGTGTAACTACTGTATCACCATGGAAACATCACACTTGGTGGTGTAACTACTGTATCACCATGGAAACATCACACTTGGTGGTGTAACTACTGTTTCACCATGGAAACATCACAGTTGGCAAAATATCTTGCCTCTATGATGCAATAGCAACTGAATTTGCAAGGCACTTTAACTCTAAAATATTGCCATTGTCAAATTATAGTAGCTTGTGTGTCAGTGCTACAATTGATCTGAGAACCAAAACATACTCAAAGATATTCCAGTATTTAGCTGCTTACCCTAACAATAAATTACATGTAGCTAACTGTATGTGCATATCAGTTGCTACAAGACAATCACAATCTTTCATTGGGTCAGCTAATCTGTAGTTTCAACTTATTATCTTTGTAATATTTTATATTTTTTGGTATTCAAACTTGATAATGAAAATTAGACTTAAGATAATAAAAAAAAAATTAAAAAATATCATTGATAGATTAAGAAGAAAACTGTTATCAGAAAATCTTCACTGAATTAATGTAATTCTGTGTACTGTTGTTTTGTTCCATTGCCTTGTTTGTGCCCTTAAGCTTATGTACAGAATATGAATGACAGTGTCAGTCTGGTGGCTTGAAACTCTAGTTAATCACAGGATGTTTACCCCAGTGTCTGTAACACAAGGAGGCAGTAACACCAAGAGCAGCCGTGGTTGATGACCTTCCACCAACGGGAGACACCATGTAATTTTAATGAGAGAAGTAATCAATAGGGTTGGTACATATTGTTTACAGTATAATTAGTAATGGTGCTGATTACATCAGGACAATAGGCTATTGTTGTGTGTATACACACAAACTGATGATAAGGCCAGCATGTATTGATGATGTAGTTACTTCACAGGGACTCAAACCAAGGACTACATATTAATGGCCGAGATGAAACCATAAGGAAATAACACAATCTACATATAATAGATTTTCTGTATACGAAACCATCACAACTTGAAAACAAGAAATATCTTTAAACAAGAGATCCCAGAGGGATCTTGGCGCCCACCATTGAATGATCTTTATAGGTTCCATGTCAGATTGATCTTTTCTCTACTTTTCCCTTCTTCTAAGTCTTACTAATCTGTGTAAATTCAGAAACAGCCCTCTAGATCTAGTACTTTTCAAACAAGGGGAACCTATATATAAAATTTAAGATTTAGCGATAATGGCTGTCTGTCGGCCATGTTGTTTTCCGATTGGTCCCAAAATGCAATACCAGGGACCAAGGGGAACCTACATATGAAATTTGAGAAAGATCCCTTCAGTACCTTCTGTACAATAGCGATAACAAACTTCAATTTTCAAAATACAAGATGGCTGCCTGTCAGCAAGGTGTTTTTTTCTAAAAAAATAGGATAAAAACCAAGGGG
>NW_022981788.1:0-7079 GCF_902652985.1 Pecten maximus
TTTTATAACTTATTGACGCTTTGAAGTTAAGTTGGATCAAGAGACTATATGTATCCCTGGTAAATGGAAAAATTTTGGAGAATTAGTGAACATAAAAAGACTGTTAGATATTGGAGGGTAACTTCAAAAAGATTTGTCAAGAAAACTGTAATAATATTTTTTGGAAGGATGTTTTAGGTGCTTGGAAATAGACTAGATAACTCTGATAATATGAAACTAGTAAAGGGGAAGTCACTTCTTGCAAACACCTATTTGGTATAATAATAGTGTAACCATGGTGGCAACAGTATTCTATCCCAGTGGTATGAAAAAGGCATTTATGTTTTAGGTGACTTCATTAAGGACCATAATACGAATCATTTTTTACATATGATGAATTTATACATAAATATAACATTCAAACAGACTTTTTGAAATATAATGGAATAGTAGCATCCATTAGAAAATGTCTACAAAATAATGTACAGGTAATTGTAGAAAACAAAGTAACTCGTCCTATTCTACCGGCCAACATTGCTATATTTCTTAAAAGGACTAAAGGTTCTAAAGTATTTTATGATTTGTTAAACAATAAAAAAACTCTAGTCGCCAAAGGCAAAGAAAAATGGGGAGAAATCTTTAATTTTAATCAGGAGGACTGGTTGGTGTGTACACACTGCCTTATCAAATTACTAAAAACTCCAAACTTCAGTGGTTACAGTTAGAGTTTTCCACCATATTCTAACCACCAATTCCTTTCTTTTTTAAAAGTAAAACTTGTAGATAGTCCTCTTTGTAATCTTTGTAATCTGAAAGAGAAACCATTGAACATTTATTTTGGGAATGTGATCAAGTTCAAAATCTTTTACAAAGTTTAGATTTGTTATTGGAAGCTCTTTTTATTCCGTTTACTTTAAACAAACAAACAATACTTTTTTGGCAAGATTAATACTTTAACCCTGCATTATACAAAATTGACAATCAAATAATTTACTAATAAAGCAATATATTTACAGAACTAGATGTCTGCATAAGTCTCTCAACATCAATGCATTGATTTATTCTATACTTGATCACTATAAAGTACAGAAATACATCACTAACATTAAAGGGGAGGGAGCTAAAGAAAAATTTTGAATGATTGGAGAAGTGGGGAAAATTAATACAAATTTTACAATGACATGCTTACTATTGTACATGCAGTTATATAATATATGACATCAAAAAGTACATGAAAATGTTAATTTTCGTCTGTTGTAACTTTATTCTAATATTGGTATTTGCTTTACTATTTTATATAACAATATACATTTGGTAAAATTATTAATAACAACAAATAAATCAATGGAAACCCCCCCCCCCTTTTGAGTAAGGGGGGTAGATTTGAGTTAATCTCAGAGTCCCTTCAACCCAGTTACCCCCCCTGACAAAATGCCATCGTTGATTGCTTTTCTATTTTTTCCCTTTTTCGTAAACAAAGAAGAAGAAAAAAATAAATCTATTTTTTTTTAAATTTTTTAAACCGCCAAAGCCCATTTTCAGATAAAATTTTAATAATTTAACACACACTCCTTCATCTCCTATCTTCCCTCTAAATGTGGGGTATACATATGAACATTTGGTTTTTTAGAAAGGGTGGTTCAATGTTTAAATTGTTTTGGTGTGTTATATGCTATAATATTAAAAATATGGCAATCCAGTGGTGGAAGCCTGGTCCCAATGGTGCCCCGAGGACCCTTCCAGTTGAACAATGTGGCAAAGGAGGTTTGATATTAAAACCCAACCCACAAGAAAGCTGAGCCCCTCGACAGGAAAATTTGGGATTCAGCTTACCAAGGAAACCGGAAATAATGGTAAATGTGTGTGTGGGAATTGGCAGTAAAGGCTTTATCCAGGAATATGTAAATAATTGTTATAGGACGGAAGTACCCTGTCTTGGTGTTGGTTCTGGTTAATTCCATCCTTGTAATTAAATTGGGATGATGGAATAGAATACCAATTGATGAAGGAATGAATGAGTAAAATAATGAAAATTGAAATTATTATTTATATGGAAAAAAATGAGGTATAAATTTGGATGAAATGAAATTAATGGATGAATGATGAAATGACTGATTGCCTGCCCCTGCCCTTTTCATCCTGCTTGCTATGGGGCAAACTTTGGAATGATTGCCCCCTACTGCCTGCTTGTTTACGCCCCTTTACCTGCTTTGCACCCACCCAGTTTTTTTTTTTCCTGCCTGGCCTGCTTCAGCTTCTGCGCTGCCCTGACCTCTCCTGCTGTGCTTTCCTGCACCCCCCCTTGATGCTTTCTTCTGCCGCCCACCCCCCATGCCTGGCTGACTGCTCCGCTTTCCCTGGGTGGTTACTCTTGCTTGCTTCCTGTCTGACAGCCCAAACCTATGCCATGCCCTTTCCCCTGCCCCTTGCCTGCTGGTGAACTGAGGAATATGATTTGATATTATGATGATGAAAAATTATTTTTTCTGAAATAATGGACTTGTGTTGGGTTTTTTTAAATGTTTTTTTTTTACGTAGGGCAAAATGAATGGGTAGATTATGATGATGCAAAACTAATATAGGTTTAATGAGGAAAACAAGTGGGGAGGGATGAAATTATGATTTTGGAATGAATGGCAAACCCAATAACAATATGTGGAAATCGATTGTGGTGTTTTTTGTGGGGGGTGTGGGGGTTGATTCCCCCGTTGTACATGTAATTTTTTACTGTAATGTTAATTAAAAATTGTTTCCCCCTTTTTTTAAAAAATAACCAAAATAAAAAAAAAACAAAAAAAACATCAAACACACAAAAAAACTACACGGAGGTTAAAAGGAAATTGGGGGTGGGTGGAATCCGGTTTTTCCACTTTTTTCCCCCCCAAATCGATAATCGGGACAAAAACTTCCAAAAATCGATCGATTATCAAAATTATAAATAGGTTTTTTCAAACATTTAAGCAAAACAAAAGAAATTGCCCTTTTTTTGTAGAACAATTGAAGTGTTAACCTCTTGCAGAAAAAATGTTGGTGTTTTTTAATACTCTGAAAAAGGTGGGGCCAAATGGGGTTTTAATTTGCTTAAACAATTGATTTTTATAGTTTTGAAGTTTTTTTTTTTAAATGAAATTATTAAGGAGTTATTTTCCCTTTATGTTTTTGTTTTATTTTTTTCCAAAACTGGCTTATCCCAATGTTTTTTTTGGTTTTTGCCTTTTTTTTTTCAAATTTGTTTTTTAACCATTTTTTCCCCCGCTATTTTTGGGTTTTTTTTCCAAATTGTTCTTTGGTGTAATTATGTCGTAAAATTTTTTAATCAGTGGGTCCTTTTATAAAAGTTGTATATAAGATTAAAAAACACAGATCTTTTGTGGTTTTTTTTACTTTTTTTTCAAAAATTTTTTAAAAAAGATCCCCAAAGATTACACAACTCTGGCTATCCAATGGACCAGTAACAAAAAAAATTTGGGTGTTGGAAAATATAAAAATGCGTTTCTTTTGTTGAAAACCCGAGAGTTTAAAAAAATGGTATTTAAAGGAAGGTGTGTTTCAACCGATGGCAATGGTAAAACATGTAAGACCTGGATAATTTTGTGGTGGAAGAAACATGTTTTTCATGTTTGTAATGTTTTTTTTTTTAAACTCATCATGAATCATGGAATAAAACTTTTTTTCAGAAACCCAAAAAAGCACATGTGGGCACACCCATCAATGTTCCAATTGGTCCAAGGCCCAACGGTGGACGAACGGTTGGGAAAAAACTTGGATAAAACTACATCCATTGTGTTTAATGCCCAACAAAACCGGGGTTTTTTTTCCGGGGGGGGGGGGGGGGGGGGGGCCAATGTTTTTTCTGTTTGTTTTGATTGTGAAGAGAACCGAGTTTTTTGGCCGACGTGCTTACATGGCCGATGAAATATCACAGACACACAAAAAAAACATGTTCTTTGCTCCGGTTGTCCAAGTCCCGTTTTATAACATAGAGTTTCCCCACCAAAATAAAAAGGGAAATAACTTCTTACAAAAGTAAGAGGTTCCAGAATTTAAAGCTTCCCCTAGACCAATCTAACAATTACTGGGGGTTTTTTTAGAACAAGATATTTTCACACTTCATGGACAACCTACCCCTTCCTATAACTATAGAGGCCGCTTTGGTCGGTTCTTTTTTTTTCTATCCGGCTTATGGAAAAAAAAATTTTGGGCCGACTGCGGACTCGTTAATTTTCCCGAAGCACTAATTCCCCTTTTGAATGCCAGGCGCAAACGAAACATATGCTTTGGGGGAAAAAAAAACACCTAAAAGTCCCTGTTTTGGACAGGTCAAAATTAAAACAACACTGTTCTATGCATCATTTTTATGCCAGAGTGGAACCCATGGTAAAATACCCCCATATGTTTTTAATGTCCAACAGACAACAAAATTTTATATAGTAAATAATCCCGGTAATAAAAAATAGAAACACAAACCTTTTCCCCCCTAGCCCAGTTTTTTTTTTTTTTAAAAAAGTGGCTGCCTAAAAGGTTGATTACCAAAGAAGTGTTTGCGTAGTTTTTCAAAATGGGAAAAAACGGAAATTGATACTTGATTTTTTGATGTGAAAAATGAACCCCCTTTGTAGGACATGTGTTTTTGTAAATCCCTTTTTTTTTTTTTTTTGGTTAAAAATTAAACCCGGCAAAACTCACATGTAATTTTCTTAACTTTTTTCCACGTAAAACCGGCAGTAAATTTTGTCTGCTTTGCCCCCACACACTCTTGGCTTTACGCTTCAGAACGAAGAAACAACCCTGTCATAATTTTTGTGGTTTGGGGGTGGTTTTGCTAAGAAATTTCTTCCTCATTTGAATCATATGGGAATTTATGGAAAGGAATATATTTTTAAATATTGGACCCTGTGGTTTTGGAATCATTTGTTAAATGTAAAGTTTTGGACACGCCTAATAAATTATTTTTTTTTTTTCAAAATACCCCAAACCTTTTAAAAAAATTTTTTTCATCGTCCAGCAATTGGCCGAAAATTCAAAGCCTCTTATATATATGGGCAAAGTTTTTTGTTCAGAAGGTCTAAACAACGGCGCCTTTCCCAAAGTTAAAAAATCGCGCCGTGTAAAACCTCTAAAACATTTGTTTGGAGTTACCAACCACCATAAACACAAGGTACATTTTGCACCAATTGTTTTGTTAGCCTTTTTTAACTCTTAATCAATATTTTTTTGGATTAAATACGTTGGCTGAACCAACAACCAAAAAAAGCCCAAACTTTAACGGTTTTTTGTTTAATAATCTCCCTAAATCCCTCCTTTATTATAATTTATCAACATGTAAAAAAACCAAAGAATATATCAGTAAAATATAAGATCACCCTATTACTACTTTAACTTACTTCTTGATTCAGTAAATTATATATAATATACATTTCAAAAAAAAAATGCCGAAAGCGACAGCCCCCATGGGATAATAATATGATGAATTTGAAATTAAAGGAAAACCTTGACGAGGTTTTTTAACCAAATTACAAAAACGCTGACCATTTTTTTTTTTTTTCTTTACTGGCTGGCCGTTCAATAGGAATGTTTACATGCCCAAACTTTTTTTTTTGGGGAACATAGTTTTTTTATCATGGAAACTTTTTTTTATTTAGTTTTTTTTTTTTCCTGGAAATTAAATTGAATGGTTTTTGTTTAATGTGGTTTTTTAAATAGTAGATTTTTGTTATGGAACGAAATATTCACAAACCCGTGGCAAACTAACAACTGCTTCCTCCGAACACCGGATCGGCGACCATGTCTTGGGAGTGTAGCAAGAAATTGTGGTGTCCCTCCATCGTCCAGAGCTTTTAACCCCCCGTTTAAAAATCCCGCAAGCGTTAGAAAGATTTTGTAAGAAATTCTTGGGAACCAGTTTTCAAAAAGACTGAAGGTGAAAACGGCGGTTGGTGAAAATTTTGTAATGGTTACTGTGGTCCGGGGGGGGGTCCCTGTAAGGGGCACCACAAAATTTTGACGGTTTTTTTCCACTTTCTGGCCAATGGTATAATATTAGTAAAAGAAGCCCTACCCGGAAAAGACCTTGCTTAAACGGTGGACCCGTGGACCCTATAAGCTTTTACTATCTAAAAGCTGTTGATGTGAATCAATAAACACATAACGTGTTTATTTAAAATTTTGACCGGCCGTGGCCGACGATTCCCTTAGCCCTCATCCTTACACGTATTATTTTGGAATTTCGATAAAATCAAAAATTAAAAGAAGCGGGTAAATTTACAATCAATTTTTATCCGGTTTTTTTTTCCTTTGTTACCTGTCCCCCTTTTTGGTGTTGTGTAGACAACAATAAATTAAACAGAGGCCCCCAAAAGGCCCACTTTTGGTGAATCAACCATACAAGGCCACAAATCCCACTACAAAGTTTCCAATCGCTTTTTTCCCTTCCCTTTTTCACCCTGTCATGTTTTTTTTTTCCCCCGTAATTGCCGCCATTTTGTTTTGTTTGAAGTGATCAAATCGGTCGGGGAATTTAAAAAAAAAATTTCCAAGAACAAAATAGTTTTTTCATGTGTACAGGATTTTAATTTGCCTTTCTGACAATTTCATTCATATCCATTAAGATATAACTTTGAAAAAAAAGGGAAAGAAAAAAAAAAAAAATTTTGCATTTAATGATATTCTTATTGTTAATTTAAACCTTTCAGTAAATTTATTTTTTTTTTTTTTTGGGATTGTTAATAAAAAAATCCAAAAAAATTTTGGGGTTTAATTTTAAAACCAAAGGGGAAAATTTTTTTTTAAAAAGGGGGTAAAAAAACAAAAAGACTAAAAAAAGGGGGAAATTTCAAACTTTTTTTTTTTTTTTCCCAAAAACTTTTTTTTTAAGTTACCACCCCCAATAAAAAAAAAATAAAATTAAAATTTCCCCAACTTTTTTTTTTTTTTTTTTTTTTATATTTAAAATTGGGGCAAAAAAGGCCCCTTTGTCCTGCGGCAGGTTTAAAAAATTTTAAAAAAGGCAGGGACCAAAAAAGGGGGGGTTGGGGAAAAACCCAAAATTTTGTTTAAATTCCCCCCTGGTTTTTGGGACAGTGGGAAAAAATTTTAAAGGG
>NW_022981789.1:0-7087 GCF_902652985.1 Pecten maximus
GGAGGGAATGTGGCGACAGAAAATTAACTCGTATGTGGATTTCCCAGTAAACGATCTGAGTCTGGACAAGTTTGTACGGGGACCAGGGAACAACCCTCACTACCAACTGTACGGCGTGTCTGTAAGTACTTACTCAACCTCCAGCCTTTTTTGCTAAATAATTCAATTTTACTTTTAAACTAATTTTATTTAAACTTAACATTGCCTGTTTTCAGTATGGTGTTTATGTAATGTTTGACACCTTTATATGGTGGGATGTCATAGATGAATAAGTCAATATGTCAAGGAGAATAACTCAATTTGTCAAGGGGAATAACTTTCCCCAAAATAATTCATCTTTGTCCGTTTTATCTTCTGTATTGAAGAGGAACTTTATCATTATAATAGCATAGTTGCCTTAAAGTCATATACAGACTATTGTTATGTAATCAATAATTTGGTTTTAATTAGGTATTTTAAAACATGTTCTGCTTGTTTTCAGAATCACTATGGGACAATGGATGGCGGTCACTGTAAGTTCAGTTAAGGCTGTATGTTCCCTTAGATTTATCTCCCTTAGATATTATACCCGTGATATCAGTAAGGTTTTAAGTCAACTGAGACATATATTTCCATAGAGATATCTCCCTTAAATATTATACCTGTGATATGAGTAAGATTTTTAGGTCAACTCAGATATATTTATCCATAGAGTTATCTCCCTTACAAATCACACCTGTAATCTGTGTTAGATTTTATATGTAACTTGTAAGTCATTTTAATAGAGATTACCCAGTGAAAATTATGAAGATGAAGATTTTGAATTTATCGATTTAAATGAATATCTATAAATTAGCCAAGTTAAAAAGAATATCTTATGAAATATGGTGTAGTCTGAAAAGACAATAAAAATATCTTATGAAATAAAGTGTAGACTGAAAAGACAATGAACGGTTCTATTTATAACTTACTCAAATGAGACTTTGTTTGGTTTTGTGTTTTTTTATTGTCTTACCAACAGCTATGGGCATTTAATTCAAATGAAGAAATGAATCATGCTGTATCATTTTAATCATAATATTAGTAGAGAATTCACCCATATGACTCAGCTATATTGATATATTGTACATGAATGCTATTAGAATTTGTCATAGAATTGTAATGGGAAATCATCTCCTGTGTTAGAATCATGCCTGAGCATTAGTATAATGGACTTCCAACTGTTGTTTTCCACTTAGATACTGCCTACTGTAAGAATGCTGTGTCCAAGAAGTGGAACAAGTTTGATGACCATGAGGTGTTTGAGATGTCCAGTTCAGAGGTTAAGGTATGAGAGAACCACATTATCTGATTTCTAAGTTTTTTCAGATATCCAGGACAAGATATTTGAATTATAGTGTATGTAGCTTAAAAAGAGGGTTATCAAAGGGGGTTAACTATGTAAGTTATAAACCTTGAGCTAACTTTTGAAGTTCATGAAGATTTATGATATTTGACCTATAGAGTGTGTTGCTTAAATGGAGGGCTATCAAAGGGGTTTAAATATGTAAGTTATAACCTTGAGCTAACTTCTGAAGTTAAGAAAATTTATGATATTTATGATATTTGATCTTTAGGAAGCTTACATAGTGAAAAATATGATATTATTAAAGTAAATTGATTTAAATGTTTAATTGTAATCAAATGACCTGGACTGTCTTTAAAATTCAAAAGGTTTATTAATGCTGTGATTTTTAACTTTATTAAATTATCTTTTCTTCTATTGCAGACTCCTGCTGGTTTTGTGCTATTCTATACTACCGTGAACTTCACAGCTCCGACATATCGTCAGCCATTTTGATCGTTAGTGGTGTTCATTTCTTTCCATACGTTAGTAAAATTTTACATCAGATTTAGAACAGCAACAAACTAGATTTGACTCATTGAACCGGTATACCCGGTAGTCATTAAGGACAGTGTCCAGACTAACAAGGTTCTGATGTATAAAGTTGGAAAGATGTCCAGAATTCTACTGTTCAAATGGTTCACCACATGAAGAAACCTGATAGTGATGACAGTGTGTACACAGCTTCTCAGATGAATGGATAAAGTGGCACCCATGGTATAGAAATATACCTAATTAACACCAACATATAAAAGTATTAACAAGAGCATCCTAAAAATGATTCTTATAAGAACTGATTTTACATACAGAAAGAGAGTTGGAGTATGTATGATAGAATTTCTTTCCGATGTAATTAATTCACTTTGAATTTAAAACGTTTTTTTTCTTCAATTTTTCGAGGCTGGTAATAGCGTCAAATATTCAACTTTTGATATTGTATTAGAATACCACTCTGTTCAATCGATCATGATTACTGTTTGAGTAGCATCTTTATTCTACTTTGTATGTTGATGTGACTGGATGGGTAACAAAACTGTAATAACAGGGGTGGGCTTATTACCAGATAGATTACCTCTACATATATAGAGTATGTCATGTTATCGTCTAATTCTGTTGATGCATGGTATCCCTGTAGTAGCTGGTGGCTACCTCACTGAACATCATATGGGATCGAGGCACTGGGGTTACTTGTTTTGCCTAAAAACACAATAAAAGAGATGTGTTTGATCTCAGCTTCCAGAGAAACAGAGGGGTTGGGTGGAGAGAGAGGGATGGGTGGAGAGAGAGGGATGGGTGGAGAGGGAGATAGGGGATAGAAAGAGAGGGAGAGGGATGGAGTGGAGAGAGAGTAATATATATTTATATAAAAATGATATTCTTTGATGTTAATCTTTGTATTTATCTGATCTGGTTGTTCAGTGTGATGTGGATATTTTTAAAGATGATGTTGGATGTCTGTTCCTCAATAAAATTCACCAACACAACCAATCACCATTGACAGTCACAGTCTAATGTATCTGGTAATAAGTCCATGATCGGTAAAAAACACCACCTATGTCTATAGCATTTGTTGAAATACAAACTAGGGCCGTTTTCATTGATCATGGTCAAAATGGTTGGATCAGAGGTGTTCATTTATGAAATCATTTGTATTTAGATGAGAATTGGAGTGACTTTTATGGCCGTCAATAACATCTACATGTCCATCAAGATATATGTCTGAAATATTACATTTAAAAAAGAACGATCTTGTTTGTCCACATAAATGAACATGTTTTTTTATTGATAAATAATTTGTGTTGACAGGTTGATGATAGTGGCAGTTGTTGATTGTAGTAGATCATAATAGATTTCAGTGTAAATAAATTAATTATTCTGCCGTGTAAATAAAGGTGGAGAATTTATTCAGATATACAGGTATGTTGGTGATTAATGTTTAGGTAGTTGTTAATCCAGGTTTGTTTTTACTGAAAATATTGGTTCAAATTTTAACAATGCACCAAATATTCGAAACATTTGTTTATGGAAATCATAGAAAGGACCATAATTTGCTGCAATTAAGTTTTTTCAAGAGGTTTGCAAAAATTATGAAAAAGGTCTTCTTAAAATAACAACCTAATTTTAGTATCTTCTCTGTCTGCGTATTTTTACGGATATTGTATATTTTCCTACTAATCAAGTTACATATTGACTTGGTGAAAAACCAATAGATTTGTGATATTAACACACATAGAACTTATCCGGAGGATTTGTTATCGAGTCAGTGAGGGATAGACTCGTAGATATGTATATAAACAGACTACATCATCACTTCATTTGTTATTGAATGAAACTGAAACTTTGTGTTTCAACCACATGGGGTCAAAAATGAGGTTGTTCTTACTATGAATAGATATTTTACCATCCCCACTCTACTGACGTCATTAATTGGCCATTTGTCCTGAAACTTCATACAAATATTCACAGCCATCGTTTCTTGCACGTTTTTGCATTTCACCCACCTGGGATCAGAAATAAGGTCAATGTAACTATAAATAGATTGACATTAGTAATTTGTCCTTGGCGTGAAATGATTCATATCATCTGTATTGCCTTGTTACTTTTGCGGTGTAAAAATCTGTTTGAAAGAATCATTTGAAGATAAGATGTTCTTGAAATTCAGTAAAAAATGTCATAGATTTAATCTTGGCATAATGTTTTAGATGAAGATAAGAGTAATGTATTACTCTTTTGCCTGAAAGTTTTGTTTTGCTCAGTTTCTTAGAAAGAAGGATGTAGTTTGGCACCAAAGTCAAAATAGGATTGTATTGTTTTAAATATATTATTCCTGTTGTTTGTATGATCTTCTGTCTGTTTGTCCATATGTCTGTTTGTCTATATGTCTGTTTGTCCATATGACTTTGTCCATATGTCTGTTTGTCCATCTGTCTGGGTGTCCATCTGTCTGTTCGTCCATATGACTTTGTCCATATGTCTGTTTGTCCATCTGTCTGGGTGTCCATCTGTCTGTTTGTCCATATGACTTTGTCCATCTGTCTGGGTGTCCATCTGTCTGTGATGATTGATCATGGGACATAAGTTTCCTGAAAGGTGGACCAAAAATCTGCACTAAAAAAATATTTATCAATCTAGTCAGGCCCCAGCTTCATGAACATCCCTTAACATTGGAAAATATTCTTAACTTTAGTTTGTAGGTTTTTTTTGTTTATACAAATTTTGATTATCTCCTTTGTTGCCTCCCTGGTATCAATACTTTGGACCTTTAGCATCACTGACAAGTCCTGAAAGGATGAAATGACTGTATGATACAGGTTTTTTTTATCTATTTATTATACAGCTTGTATTAAAGTATGTTGATATCTTGTAGCATTGTATAGTCTGAAATCCTTGGAACATTCTCCCTTAGTCAGTCCTTTCCTGTAGAAGTTAAGGAATATCTTTACATTAAGTTTGAGAAACTGGGGCTAAGTTAAACAAATTATGTAATATACTCAGCTTAATGTACTGCTAAAATAATATCACCACTAAAATAAAGTTGCTGCTAAAATATTGTCCCCCTAATATACATGTAATGTAAGAAATATTTCGTTTTGGTTGTAATCGGTGGCATATCTTTATGTGAATCCCATCAGTACTATATATATTGTATATACATGGTGTCAGATTTTGTAAATTGTGAAAATTTTCAACTTTAGAATGTTGAATTTTCTTTTATATTTTCTAATTATCTGACTTTTCTGTTGGTGTTGTAGATATATTAAGAGCACAGGGATTTGACACAAATTCCCAGGGCTATTACACATATACTGACCATGGGGTTGACAATTGGTACCAAATCCCTGTGATCCTGGGATAAATGCAATATGTTCGAGTTGGATGGAAATATTGTTTTTTGGTACATACTCTTTAATGTATTTTACCAAATTCAAGAGCCTTTGTGAGTCTTGTGGTCTGCAAATGTACATAAAGATTTAAGTTTTTAGACCAGAAAAAATGAACTTGGAATGTAAAGTTACTTGTAATACCAGGAATGCATCCAAGTGGAAATATTTTGTCCTTCATTTTCTTTTTGTGAACATACCAAAATAATGTACAAATTTTACCCAGCATACAAATTTAGAGGCTATGTTATAATACAAAATGTACAGAGTTTTTTTTTTTACCTGAAATGAAAATGAAAATGAAAAATCTGAAGATACTCCTCTTCTTTTGCTTTGGGAAACAGTCTGTTTTTGGCTGAAATGTTGCAATGTTGAAAGAGAACATAGTACCATAAAGGTATTGTTTTCTGTGATCATTGTTTTCTGTGATCATTGTTTTCTGTGATCATTGGTTTCTGTGATCATTGGTTTCTGTGATCATTGTTTTCTGTGCATTGTTTTCTGTGATCATTGTTTTCTGTGCATTGTTTTCTGTGATCATTGGTTTCTGTGATCATTGTTTTCTGTGATCATTGTTTTCTGTGATCATTGTTTTCTGTGATCATTGTTTTCTGTGATCATTGTTTTCTGTGATCTTCTGTTGGAAATTGTCACGGTATTTGTTACCTCATATGTGTATATCATGAGATTTGTGTTAAGGGTGTATGTTACCTTTATAATCAGATGACTTTCTTAGGGTTAAGTGTCATATCTTAGTCCTCTACTGGTAAAACTTGGTGGGGGGGGGGGGGGGGGGGACCAAACAACAAGGCAAGTTTGACTGTTTCCTCTCTGTCCATCTTGCACGTACATGTATGTAGGTATATACATGTATGTAGGTATATATGTATGTAGGTGTATGTAGGTATATATGTATGTAGGTATATACATGTATGTAGGTATATATGTACGTGATGCCAAATTGTGTCAGCGCTCTAGCAGCTTTGTTCCTTGAGGGATTTGATCAAACTTCACACAATGACAAAGGATCATAATATCTTAGACATGGTCAAGGTTCAGAGTTTTTGGGTCAATACTATTTTTACTGGGGTCAATAGGGGACAGGTATCACTTGAACTCAACAAACTGTTGTTTACATTATGTTCATGTTTATTGGCCCAGGTAGAGGGGGAAACTGCCTTACATTAGAAAATTGGTCAAAATAAAATACATAGTAATATATACAGTGTACATGAGACAGGGCCTTGTAATACATGATAATGTACATAATACAGGGCCTAAATATTAATTGCTGTGTTATCAAGTACAGGTCTATCAGACAGGGCTCTGTATGACAATTAGATAGCCAATGACCTTAGGCTGTGGTCACACCAATTCAATCAACTGTCTGACAATACTTGGTTAAGGATGTTTGCTACCTGTCATGTGACTTGAATTTGAGTTAAAACCTTTAATTAGAATTATGTTATCATAAGTCCCTTCTACTCTTAGTCTATAGACGCCCACTCTGTAGTAAATCTACTTTGACAGTGGGTACAATTTTGCTAACAAATCTTCTTTCAGTGTATTAAAATATTGATAAAATAAAACATAAAGGTCTTTTGTCTCCTTGGTGCTAGAAGTACTGTTTACGCTCCAGCTACATCCTCTATATGTTTTATAGGTTGGAACTCTTCTGAAAAGAAGGAACATAAGGTAGCATGCATCTTTTCTCTTTAACATTTATATAAAATTTATTTTATTAAACCTCTTTTTAATGCACAGCCAGAGAATTATGTGTATATTTGCAATGCTGTATATTTATGTTTAAAACATTTGCCCATGAGATGTAAATAATTATTTG
>NW_022981790.1:0-23855 GCF_902652985.1 Pecten maximus
AAACTTCGTCCACTATTACGGCCTGCATGTGGCCTTTCAGCTGACGAAAACCATGCAGTGGGTGTTGTAGCTTTTACAATGTTGAAGTGTTAAAAACTTACAATTACAGCTTCTGAATTTATGTCAAAATCTCCGTGCGTTGTTCGTCCTCTTCCAGTGTGTGCATTTTGTTTGCAGAATACTACCAAGTCTGCATTCGGAAAGTGCATCCTAGGTAAAATGACCCTAAAGGAAGTTTACAAAATCACCGAACTCGTAGGGCCTACCCGTCGACCAAACTTCAACTTCAAGTTTTACTTCCAGTTCCGACTCGGTCCCGCATTCCACCTCTTCTTTATTGACAGTAACGGACGAGTGGACTTAATATATGTCAGCTGCAGACGGTTATACTCCTTTCTTATATAATTTTTAAAATATCGAACCTTTTACAAATGTAAATTGTGTTTTTATCGCTTTCTCTTGGCCTGGCGGTTCGTCTGCTCTCGAGGCGAGCTGTCAAATTTTCAATCACGGTCACAAATGCGTTTTTGTGATCAGGAACGGTAACTCCTTTGTCCGAGGAGTTCCGAATCTACGATACATTCGGATCAGTGTTTGGAACGTCCTTAACAGCTAACAACTTAAGTCCCAAGGACTTTATAAAGTCACTGACATAGAAATATCACAAAAGGACAAGGCTAAATTGGCCTGTATCACTCACCAGTATAAATCAGATTAATACCTTATAATCAGAGGACTTTAAGGAATAATACATGTGACTTTCAATGTTGATCTAGATAATTCATGTAGATTCCAAACTAAGACACAATCATATGCAAAAGGATTTTTAACACATTTGATACCTGTTACCATGAATGTAAGCCGAGGTCATATAAATTTTTGTTACCATGAATGTAAGCCGAGGTCATATGAATTTTAACAAACTCGATAGGTTTTCATCCCAGAAATAATATATACTGCCCTATTATAATGAGTATCTTTGTTACAGTCAGAAGTCTTTTTAAAGATTTTCCAACAAATGATTCATGTGACCTTTAAAATGGGAAAAGGTTATTCTTTTGCCGAGGCCTTGTCTACTCCTCTGGGCCATCAGAGCCAGCAACTACATATTTCCTAGTTTTGATACATATTTTTGCAATGAAAGTTTCAAGCAAAATTTGATTAAAATTGGTTCAGAGAATTTTTTGAATTTAAAAAAAATGCCAATTGCTCATGGACAGATGATTCCAGACAAAAGGCAATTTAATAGATCAATTGAGACTATAACTAAGACATTAACTGATTAGTACTAATGATACTATTCATAACAAAATCACTGATTCTCACCTTGTCCTTAGCACTATGGCAGAGCTGGGTGCTGACCCTCTCAATCTGGATCCCGGGTACTTCCAACGCCTGGAGCTTTCCACCAAGCTCCCTCACGAATAGGGTCAAGGTCATCATCAGTAGACTCTTACAGTTCTCTAGGGTTCTCCACAGTAGGCCACTGTCAAAATACATCACATTTACATTAAACCTCTCCACAGTAGGCCACTGTCAAAATACATCACATTTACATTAAACTTCTCCACAGTAGGCCACTGTCAAAATACATCACATTTACATTAAACCTCTCCACAGTAGGCCACTGTCAAAATACATCACATTTACATTAAACCTCTCCACAGTAGGCCACTGTCAAAATACATCACATTTACATTAAACTTCTCCACAGTAGGCCACTGTCAAAATACATCACATTTACATTAAACCTCTCCACAGTAGGCCACTGTCAAAATACATCACATTTACATTAAACCTCTCCACAGTAGGCCACTGTCAAAATACATCACATTTACATTAAACTTCTCCACAGTAGGCCACTGTCAAAATACATCACATTTACATTAAACTTCTCCACAGTAGGCCACTGTCAAAATACATCACATTTACATTAAACCTCTCCACAGTAGGCCACTGTCAAAATACATCACATTTACATTAAACCTCTCCACAGTAGGCCACTGTCAAAATACATCACATTTACATTAAACCTCTCCACAGTAGGCCACTGTCAAAATACATCACATTTACATTAAACTTCTCCACAGTAGGCCACTGTCAAAATACATCACATTTACATTAAACCTCTCCACAGTAGGCCACTGTCAAAATACATCACATTTACATTAAACTTCTCCACAGTAGGCCACTGTCAAAATACATCACATTTACATTAAACTTCTCCACAGTAGGCCACTGTCAAAATACATCACATTTACATTAAACCTCTCCACAGTAGGCCACTGTCAAAATACATCACATTTACATTAAACCTCTCCACAGTAGGCCACTGTCAAAATACATCACATTTACATTATAAACTTCTCCACAGTAGGCCACTGTCAAAATACATCACATTTACATTAAACTTCTCCACAGTAGGCCACTGTCAAAATACATCACATTTACATTAAACCTCTCCACGGTAGGTCACTGTCAAAATATATCACATTTACATTAAACCTCTCCACAGTAGGCCACTGTCAAAATACGTCACATTTACATTAAACCTCTCCACAGTAGGCCACTGTCAAAATACATCACATTTACATTAAACTTCTCCACGGTAGGTCACTGTCAAAATATATCACATTTACATTAAACCTCTCCACAGTAGGCCACTGTCAAAATACATCAAATTTACATTAAACTTCTCCACAGTAGGCCACTGTCAAAATACATCACATTTACATTAAACTTCTCCACAGTAGGCCACTGTCAAAATACATCACATTTACATTAAACCTCTCCACAGTAGGCCACTGTCAAAATACATCACATTTACATTTAACTTCTCCACAGTAGGCCACTGTCAAAATACATCACATTTACATTAAACCTCTCCACAGTAGGCCACTGTCAAAATACATCACATTTACATTTAACCTCTCCACAGTAGGCCACTGTCAAAATACATCACATTTACATTATAAACTTCTCCACAGTAGGCCACTGTCAAAATACATCACATTTACATTATAAACTTCTCCACAGTAGGCCACTGTCAAAATACATCACATTTACATTAAACTTCTCCACAGTAGGCCACTGTCAAAATACATCACATTTACATTTAACCTCTCCACAGTAGGCCACTGTCAAAATACATCACATTTACATTAAACTTCTCCACAGTAGGCCACTGTCAAAATACATCACATTTACATTAAACTTCTCCACAGTAGGCCACTGTCAAAATACATCACATTTACATTAAACTTCTCCACAGTAGGCCACTGTCAAAATACATCACATTTACATTAAACTTCTCCACAGTAGGCCACTGTCAAAATACATCACATTTACATTTCCACAGTAGGCCACTGTCAAAATATATCACATTTACATTAAACTTCTCCACAGTAGGCCACTGTCAAAATACATCACATTTACATTTAACTTCTCCACAGTAGGCCACTGTCAAAATACATCACATTTACATTTAACTTCTCCACAGTAGGCCACTGTCAAAATACATCACATTTACATTAAACTTCTCCACAGTAGGCCACTGTCAAAATACATCACATTTACATTAAACTTCTCCACAGTAGGCCACTGTCAAAATACATCACATTTACATTTAACTTCTCCACAGTAGGCCACTGTCAAAATACGTCACATTTACATTAAACTTCTCCACAGTAGGCCACTGTCAAAATACGTCACATTTACATTTAACTTCTCCACAGTAGGCCACTGTCAAAATACGTCACATTTACATTAAACTTCTCCACAGTAGGCCACTGTCAAAATACGTCACATTTACATTAAACTTCTCCACAGTAGGCCACTGTCAAAATACATCACATTTACATTAAACTTCTCCACAGTAGGCCACTGTCAAAATACGTCACATTTACATTAACTTCTCCACAGTAGGCCACTGTCAAAATACGTCACATTTACATTTAACTTCTCCACAGTAGGCCACTGTCAAAATACGTCACATTTACATTAAACTTCTCCACAGTAGGCCACTGTCAAAATACGTCACATTTACATTTAACTTCTCCACAGTAGGCCACTGTCAAAATACATCACATTTACATTAAACGTCTCCACAGTAGGCCACTGTCAAAATACATCACATTTACATTAAACTTCTCCACAGTAGGCCACTGTCAAAATACATCACATTTACATTTAACTTCTCCACAGTAGGCCACTGTCAAAATACATCACATTTACATTTAACTTCTCCACAGTAGGCCACTGTCAAAATACATCACATTTACATTAAACTTCTCCACAGTAGGCCACTGTCAAAATACATCACATTTACATTAAACTTCTCCACAGTAGGCCACTGTCAAAATATATCACATTTACATTTAACTTCTCCACAGTAGGCCACTGTCAAAATACATCACATTTACATTAAACTTCTCCACAGTAGGCCACTGTCAAAATATACCACATTTACATTAAACTTCTCCACAGTAGGCCACTGTCAAAATACATCACATTTACATTAAACGTCTCCACAGTAGGCCACTGTCAAAATATACCACATTTACATTTAACTTCTCCACAGTAGGCCACTGTCAAAATACGTCACATTTACATTAAACTTCTCTACAGTAGGCCACTGTCAAAAATACATCACATTTACATTAAACTTCTCCACAGTAGGCCACTGTCAAAATACATCACATTTACATTAAACTTCTCCACAGTAGGCCACTGTCAAAATACATCACATTTACATTAAACCTCTCCACAGTAGGCCACTGTCAAAATACGTCACATTTACATTAAACCTCTCCACAGTAGGCCACTGTCAAAATACATCACATTTATATTAAACTTCTCCACAGTAGGCCACTGTCAAAATATATCACATTTACATTAAACTTCTCCACAGTAGGCCACTGTCAAAATACATCACATTTACATTAAACCTCTCCACAGTAGGCCACT
This sequence comes from Pecten maximus, assembly GCF_902652985.1. Taxonomy (NCBI): domain Eukaryota; kingdom Metazoa; phylum Mollusca; class Bivalvia; order Pectinida; family Pectinidae; genus Pecten; species Pecten maximus. Next base: position 4,966 of record NW_022981790.1, read on the forward strand.
GTCAAAATACATCACATTTACATTAAACTTCTCTACAGTAGGCCACTGTCAAAAATACATCACATTTACATTAAACTTCTCCACAGTAGGCCACTGTCAAAATACATCACATTTACATTAAACTTCTCTACAGTAGGCCACTGTCAAAAATACATCACATTTACATTAAACTTCTCCACAGTAGGCCACTGTCAAAATACATCACATTTACATTAAACCTCTCCACAGTAGGCCACTGTCAAAATATATCACATTTACATTAAACTTCTCTACAGTAGGCCACTGTCAAAAATACATCACATTTACATTAAACTTCTCCACAGTAGGCCACTGTCAAAATACATCACATTTACATTTAACTTCTCCACAGTAGGCCACTGTCAAAATATATCACATTTACATTTAACTTCTCCACAGTAGGCCACTGTCAAAATATATCACATTTACATTTAACTTCTCCACAGTAGGCCACTGTCAAAATATATCACATTTACATTAAACTTCTCCACAGTAGGCCACTGTCAAAGTACATCACATTTACATTTAACTTCTCCACAGTAGGCCACTGTCAAAATACATCACATTTACATTAAATTTCTCCACAGTAGGCCACTGTCAAAATACATCACATTTACATTAAACTTCTCCACGGTAGGTCACTGTCAAAATACATCACATTTACATTAAACTTCTCCACGGTAGGTCACTGTCAAAATACATCACATTTACATTAAATTTCTCCACAGTAGGCCACTGTCAAAATACATCAAATTTACATTAGACTTCTCCACAGTAGGCCACTGTCAAAATACATCACATTTACATTAAATTTCTCCACAGTAGGCCACTGTCAAAATACATCACATTTACATTAAACTTCTCCACAGTAGGCCACTGTCAAAATACATCACATTTACATTTAACTTCTCCACAGTAGGCCACTGTCAAAATACATCACATTTACATTAAATTTCTCCACAGTAGGCCACTGTCAAAATACATCACATTTACATTTAACTTCTCCACAGTAGGCCACTGTCAAAATACATCACATTTACATTAAACTTCTCCACATCAGGCCACTGTCAAAATACATCACATTTACATTTAACTTCTCCACAGTAGGCCACTGTCAAAATCCATCAAATTTACATTAATGACGACCACCTTTAATTCATCTGTCACGTCACTAAGCTTGTGATAAAACATTAACAATAAACATTGAGTGATTAAAATATACACTTTTACCTGAAAACTTTATCCCAGCACACACTGATACATCTATACATTGGCTCTGATAACTGTTCATTAAAGTCGATGGCGCCGTAAGTCGGGGACTTGTATACCCCCTGGCGTCTCACAGTACATTGGTACGCCTTCCAATGGAGTCCTCCTTCAGATTTCTCCTCTCTGTTGGGCTGTAACACAGCATACACAGTCAAACTTTAAATGTCAATTATTTCAGAGAAAACAAACCTAGAATATTCTATATACAGTCAAACCTGTTTATAGCGACCGCCCAAGGGGAGGCAGAAAAACGGTCACTATAGACAGGTTGCCTTTATAGACAGGTCAAAATTATTGCACCAACCAATTTACTTAAACCTGCCATAAATAAATTGTCATTGAACAGGGCATTCAGAAGACCAGTCAGAAGTTAAATAAATGCATAAACTTTATAAATCTGAAGGGTTTAATATTTAATGATTTGTGGACCCAAACACAAAATATAACTCAAAATGGTCTTATGGATAATTTTTTAAAAATATTTTGTTCTGAAATAATGCTATATGTATCTATCAAATTATCTCCCTTTCTTCAATAAATAAAGAAAAAGAATACACAATAATTAATAAATTAATTATATTTGTGTTACTACTAATTATTTTGTGTTTTAGTCTTACTTTTTTTTCTGACCCAAATTGAAATCCGGATATTTGTGTCAGTTTACGACTTTTTATTAGTATTGACTAATTAAAGATGGCGGCAGTACAAACGCTAGTACCGACAGCTACGATTAAGAAAGGCATTATTGGCTTTCATGTGAGTAAATCTTGTTGACAGATATGACCAGTGTTTGTTATTGAAGTGATGTATCCTAGTTGTAATCACAAAATTAACTGACCGTGTCAAATGAAGCCACCTGTACGTGCACAGTTGTAATGTAATACCGACACGCATGGTGACCCGACTCCTCTCTCACCGAGCCCCAGGCCAGGGCAGCTACAGTAATTATAGGCTAACAGGTGGTAGGGGTCTTTTGTTTATATACTCAGGCAAGGGTTGTGGTGGTCCTTTGTTTGTATAATCAAGCGTCTGAATTTTCCGGGGATTTTATGAGGGATGACTGCAGAGAGCAGAAGATGGCTGACAGAAATCGGTCGTTATAGAAAACAAATTAGCGACCGCCGTTCCGAAATCACCGGTCGTTAGCCACATTAGACAGGTAGTCGCTATACAGAGGGTCGTTATATAGTAAAATCTCACGGGGAATCTTAAAACCGGTCGTTATAGACAGGCAGTCGTTATATACAGGGGGTCGTTAGAGCAGGTTTGACTGTACTATGAAAACTAGAATGATCCAGATATTGTGAAATCTAGAATGATCCAGATACTGTGAAATCTACAATAATCGCGATGCTGTGGAAACTAGAATGATCTAGATCTATATTCTGTGGAAACTAGATTAATCTAGATGCTGTGGAAACCAGAATGATCTCAATGCTGTAAATGTAGTTATTTTGGCTCATTACTGAAGTTAAACAGACTCCAGTTCTTTTTTACTTTCGGCAGTGATTTTCCAGTTTTTATTTCATTACCTTAGACCCCCATTTGGAGACAGTATCATTGGCAAAAGACATTGCAGAAGCAACTCCATCTGCCATCTTTGTCTCTATACTTTTGCAGAAGATCTCTCCGATGTCATGACCCAGACGAGATAAAACTGGCTCAAACTTTTCTTGTAACTCCTTGGAGTTTTCTTCTACTGCTGATTTAGCATCCCTCCGAGTTCCTTTACACTAAAACACAAACAAGAGATTTGTCGTGGAATTATACATATACTGTCATAGTGAGTGATAAATTCTTGTTTCATAATACTGTCAGGGCTTTTTCTCAGTGGTTTGGCCCGATGTCTCATTATCTCATTTTGGGAAGAAAATTGGGAAAGATTTTTTCAGGAGTAAACTGCAAACTTCATTAATTTGGCTTAAATATGAAATAATTTCAATTGGAAATGGTGCCATTAATGGTCCAAAAGAGCCCTCAGAAAAAGCCCTGTACTGCTACAGTTGTAACTATGTAATTTTTAAGAGGTTCTGTTTTTAGTACAGAAAAAAAATGGGAAAAGAAGAGAACTTGAAAGCATCAAATTTCAGGGAAAAAAACGAGTCTGATAAACAATTTCCGCAAGACAAATGTGACATGATCACCCAATACATACATTTCTGAAAGGTTGACGTGTCAAATTAACCTAACGTACCGTTGTGCCATCAGCCATGATGTAACTCTGTACATCAAACACAAACTGTCCTAGGGTGCGGATCAACCTATCTACATGCTGTTGTCGTCTTGATGATGTGAGCTCGTGAATGTAGCGGCGCAGCATTGGAATCTGAGTATCCTCTGTAGTATTAAATACCTACAAATAACAATCAAAGTACTGAAAGTACTGAAGACACAAACGAAAACAAATTATTTTAACTGCTTTTGTTTAGTGGGGACATGGTCAACTTTGTATGGAACATCACCAATACCTGATTAGGACTAGGACAAAATATTGGCAAGAAAAGAAATTCATATCTACTTTTGATTGCAAGTGCGTCTTGGCAGCTAATTGTCAGAATAGGTACTCAGGTAATCTTATTTGACATCTTCAATGGGTTAATGTATACGTAGTTGTAGATGTAATATGAAGGTCCTAGATTACCTGTAAAATTAATGAGGCCTTTCTTTTCAAACTTTTGAGGATCCCATGCCTATAAGCGCTTCACAAATTATCATTATCATTAGCCATTGAAAAGATATTTATACATTTGATGTAACGCCCCATCTAGCTACCAGCTTTTAGATCAGAGCTCAGGTTAAAAACACTTGTGTGATTGTTTTAGGATTTTATCGTGTGTGTGAGCCCTGGTTTGAATGATGTTATGTCAAGGTTTTGAATGATATTTTGTGGCAGATTGTTCTATCCCTTCAGTACCTTCTGTAAAATAGCGATAACAAACTTCAATTGTCAAAATACAATATGGCTGCCTGTCGACCATGTTGTTTTCCGATTAGTCTCAAAATGCAATATCCATAACTAGGCACCGAGGGGAACCTACATATAAAATTTGAGAAAGATCCCTTCAGCACTTTCTGAGAAATAGCGATAACAAACTTCAATTGTCTAAATCCAAGATGGCTGCCTGTCGGCCATATTGTTTTCCGATTGGTCTCAAAATGCAATATACATAACTAATGTTAGCACCAAGAGGAACCTACATATGAAATTTGAGAAAGATCAATTCAGTGCTTTCTGAGAAATAGCAATAACAAACTTCAATTGTCAAAACCTAAGATGGCTGCCTGTCGGCCATATTGTTTTCCGATAAGTCTCAAAATGCAATATGCATAACTAGAAACCAAGAGAAACCTATATATGAAATTTTAGAAGATCCCTTCAGTACTTTGAGAAATAGCGATAACAAGAATTGTTTACGGATGGAGGGACGGACGGACCACGGACGCAGGGCGATTTGAATAGCCCACCATCTGATGATGGTGGGTTAAAAACACCTGGGTCTGATAAACAGACTCTGGAGGCGTAGAATGCGGATGTAGACAGGACAGGGTATACCATCACAACGGCCACATTAAACTAAGCACTATATTCAAAACTTAGAATTACATGCTCATATCAGCTCAGACTTGAGACAGTTTCTTAATCGCTCATTAGAGTGAACATGATTTTCATATAGCACTCTACGTTATATGTTTACACTCCATACTGTGTAGCTACAAATAATCTATACAACAAAAACACATTCATTCACATGTACAGTTCAAATCAATTTGAAGTGGAATTTTGTTTTTCACCTATGTACATTGCATCAAATATTCTCCGCAATAGTATATGTACCATATACATAACTGTAACTGCACGATACATATATATATGTATGGTATATATATCATGTTAATTAATGTTAGTGAGATGTGAATGTAGCTATATGTATTGATATCATCGATTTCAAAATCAGAGTTTTTTTTTTTAATCTGCAGCATCTCTCAGATGAAAATGTAGTTCGAATGCCCAAACTGGATGAACTGTACATGTAGTAGCATTCTTCAAAGTCCATTATGAATGCTTTTCATACAAATGTATTGCTTTCAATTGTTCATGTGTTTAAATTATTAGAACACTGAAGTAATTTTTATTTTCATAAAAATGGAAGTACTGCTTATCTTTAAAACTAAATTGGATATTGATAAGATAAATTTGCCAAAATGTTAAAAATCAAACCTTATTAAGTAGAATCTAAACAGTTGTAAATGGCTAAGCCCACTATTCTTAACAACAAAATTACTCATTTTGATTCTCTGTCAAATATAATCAGGTTACTTGAAGACTTTGTCAGAAAAGTTAACACATATATACATTATTAATAGTTGCTTTAATTAAATTAATCTGAATTTGAACATTAAACCGACTTAACAATTTAAATGAAAAAAATGTGTTTTCACCATTGAACATAATTGATAAGAAGAAAATAATTATTTAACTCAACCTATGATATAGTATGTAACAGCCATCAAGACAATACTATTATCTTTAGTCATGCCAAGTTATTTCACAATAGGATATATGCACAACACAAACAAGTTTTACACATTTTTGTTGTTTAGAAGAATAATGAACTTAGTAATTTTTGCTGTTCTTCTCAAATAACATGTACTAGTGTTGTAAAGAAAAAAAGATTAAATAATAATAATAAATCTAAGTTAGAATAAATTATTTGCATTGATTTATCAATACTTTACTGTGCATTAGTTTAAAGGTTAATTTAATTCAGAAGCTGAAATGATTTAAGACAGAAAAAACCGCAGATGTAGGAATATAACATTTCCACTGCCTTTAAATATCTCTGGTTAAATTTAGCAATCAGTACATTTCCATGAAAAATGGTGTTTTCTAAAGAGTTACTGCCCTTTAATCGTCCCTGAAGCGTTCAAAACTCCACCAAACATAATAAAGGTCTATGTAGATGTACATCGTAGACCCCTTTCTTTTTTATAATATGCTTCGACTGTTATGTAATATTTCAAATGATAATGATAGATCATTTTCTATTTTTTTTAAACCATCACGAATATTAGAAAAAAAGAATCAGTCGCTATAATTAGAGATGAATTTTTCAGTGACGTCTACATCTGCATGCAGACAGCCACGTTAATGCGGTCCGCGTTCTGTAAACGAAAAACTTCATGTGCATTACGTAGGATATAATCAATAGATCCGAAGTCAATATTAATATTCACAAGTCCATTCGCCTTTTCGAAACCCTATTCAGTGAGAATTTATTTAACTTTTTATTTGCAAACATGCGTATGGTACTCGACTGCCGTTGTTGTGATATTGTCATGATGAATAGACAACTTTTTTCTTTCGTAAAAAAACATCTATATAATCTAACCATCTGCAGACTACATCAATCACATGCAAGTTAATATTTCAGTGAGAAAATGACAGTCAAAGTTGGGTTTGATCACCTACTCTTGCTTTTATTATTGTTTACATTACTGAAAGATGGCGGACAAAATCGGATGCTGGATGAGTGATTTTCAATGTACAAAATAACAACGATATTCCCACGAAAATTTATCAATATTATAACCCATTCAGTAACATGCCACCAAAGAAAAAAAACACATAGATGTCGATAATGAAAATTCAGCGTGATGTTAGTAGATTTTTCTTCCGGGTCACAGGTAAGCAGCAATATGGCGCCAGCGAAAAGTCGATTGTATCATTCCGCGTGAAATCTAATGCGTTCCAACGCGGAAAAATATTCTTACGTATCATCGACAGAACATACTTAAATTAAATACTTTGAAAACTATCTATCTGTGAGGTTCTGTTGTTTTGTCATATATCTAACGAAACTGCAGTGTTGCATTTGACTCCGTAAGTCATGGGACTATTATTTTTTTGCGATAGAATATGATTGTGAAGTGGCAGTGGAAGTTGTGTCAGAGCGAACGAAAATGCCAAAAAAAACCCACATTGTCCTGTCAGCTTCTAAAATACAACAAAACAAAAGGTGATTTTTTTTAATAGCTGAACTTCACTGTATGTCATTTTTTATCGTGAAGTTAAACAAATATTTACTGCATAACACTACGGAGTTACTGTAAAGCAACGTTTAGATTGGCCAACAGCAGTATCCGCCAGAAGGCATCGTAGATTTTGTCAGCTACCCTCAAAAGCGCTGACATAGACTCAAACTTACGTTTGTGTCTACGTTTGTGTCAACAAAACAAAAGGTGATTTTTTTATAGCTGAACTTTACAATATGTCATTTTTTATCGTGAATATTTACGATATTTACAAATATTTACTGCATAGTATTACGGAGTTACTGTAAAGCAACGGTTAGATTGGCCAAGGCAGTATCCGCCAGAGGGCATCGTAGATTTTGTCAGCTACACCTCAAAAGCGCTGACATAGACTCAAACTAACGTTTGTGTCAAAAAGTGACATCCGAGACTTACATTTACAGTAAAAACATATCTTAATATCTTATAATGAATTGGTTTCAGAACTGACATCGAGGTTTAGTACGAGTGACCAGTTGTTACTTTTTCTTTTCTTTTTTAAACACTACATAGCTAGTGATAAATTTCCTATCAATTGGAACCTGGTGCAGCTGTCAAACAATGTCAGCATCACAGCTGATCTTGGGGAGAATACTGCATACTGTACTTGATGGGCAACAGTAGGAAATAAAGGGATTTTAAAGGGAGGGGGCTTCTTCCCATATGAAGGCCTAGTTCCAAAACTAGTTTCATACGTTTTCAGCACATGGAAAATACATAACATAGGAGAGGCTATTGCCAAATGTTTTGGAGTACAATTGTAATTCTTATTGATGTCAACCTTTTAAAGATAGGCATTCCCACTTGTAATTTCTGGTATTTGTTTGGTAATATTTTTTTACCTTTTCACATGAAAAGACAAGTGCATACAGTAAAACCTCGCTATATCGCCACCTTCTGTTCTCCGCGATTTTGGCGATATAACGAGTTTGGCAGTATATTGGGTTTGCTGTTCAAACCCGAGTTTGCTGTCCAACACTATAGCTAGTGTTTCTGTAACAACTGTAGACTTTGAAAATCTAAACATTGCATCGAACTGTACATAGATATGCTAATTATTTTACCGAGAATGTCATCGTAATTTTCATCAAATGGTCTACAGTAATCGCAACATGATTTTCAAAGCTACCTTGTTTAACTGCGTGCATGTTCTACCAGGTGCCGAAAAACATATGAAGTGTTGATTGTTTTGCCTTCGACTGACAAACTAACAGAAGAAACTGTTGAAGAGATTTCTGAATGTCTGATTCAACTGTAGAATGCTTGTGTTCTTGAAATTTGACAACGGTTCATTATGAACTTGTGCGAGTAAAGCTTTTAGATCTGTGTACGGGGTGTATGATATTGTTAACGTTGCATCATCACGTGGTACAATACCTCTGTGTATCCGACATCTTACTGTTATCTCTGGAGTAACAGAGTCCCATGATATTTTAACAAAGCGTGTAGTGGTATCACAAAAATGAGTTTTATTCATTGTAACTTACGAAAGAAAGACCACAAAGCACTAGCCATGATTTAATGTGTGTACAACTAATTATCTGTCAGTCAGCAGTCAGTCACGTAACAATAACATATAAACGCACGTCCTTCTGGACTCAATTTGGCGATATTAACGAGGTCAAGATGATATTATTTTTACCATTTGTTCTCGAAATATGATGGCGGATGGCGATATGCGAGTTCGGCGGTAAAACGGGTGCATTAGCGTGGGAGGAAATCCGTTCTGAATAAATTCATGGCGATAAGTGTCAAAACTCATTCAGGGCGTCAAAGAACTTATGTTTGTTTAGCGTGATGCGAGCTCCATTTACCACTCCAGCTAACCTGCATATCCTGTATTAATTGACCTACCACCATCACAGTTAACCAATGGATCTATTTATCTCTGCCACTAATTAAGGGATGAATGAGTCAGCCAGTCATTAAAGCTCTACAATAACCAATCACCAGGTCTAATAATTATAACACCTGTCATCTGACCATCACCTTAGTCATCCATTTATAGATTCAATAGTTCGTTAACTGGGCATAAACAAACACAATACTCAAAGTTGATAGTATCCTTTATTCATTGTTTTTTTTTATATAATTATATTTCATTGTTATTTTATTAATATTTACCTTTAAATGTCACAAAAGTTCCGAGACAAGAGCAAAATCAAGGAGGGGGCTTATTACCGAATGTAGGTCTGGTTCCAAAAGACTTTAAGAAGGGGGAGGGGCTTATTCATTACCAGTCGAGTACAGTATGAATACTTGTATACATTCAACTAAGTAGAAACTAAAACCCTACCAGAACGGTTAAACTTACAGTGGGTGGTCCATCGTTGGTTAGAAGGTTCTTCATCTTTTGGTATTCCATGGAACTGACACAGAACACCTTCAGATTTTCTGCAGTTTGACCCATCTCCTCGTCATCATCGTCACTGTTGTAATCCTGATCCTCATCCTCCATTTCATCGTCCTCCTCAGCATTTGTCAACCCTGCCTTTCTTTTCATCTCCTGGATAAGGGCACATGAAAAATTATTTTTCTCTTTAAATGGAGTCAGATTTTTAAATATCAATTTACCCATGAATGAAAACTAGTCATTCTGATTTTATAATAAAGAACTCTACCTGAAAGGGTTATTTCATTTTTATACTGAAAATATGTAAATTTATCTATCTGCATTAATATGTCTTTAATACATATCTTTTTAGTATTTCTAAAGATTCTTTTTTTAAATGTTTACCGTGTAAGTATTTAATTTTAGACTCAAATTTCACAATCTAAAAAGTTTTTTTATAAATAGTGCAAATATTTGGATTTTTTCTAATGCTTCATATTTCATATCATAATAATATTTCTAAACTTAATTATATCACAAAATAATGACCAAAGTAAATTATGTGACTTTCTAACAGTGTATAGACTACAAAGTAAATTATGTGACTCTCTAACAGTGTATAGACTACAAAGTAAATTATGTGACTCTCTAACAGTGTATGGACTACAAAGTAAATTATGTGACTTTCTAACAGTGTATGGACTACAGAGTAAATTATGTGACTTTCTAACAGTGTATGGACTACAAAGTAAATTATGTGACTTTCTAACAGTGTATGGACTACAGAGTAAATTATGTGACTTTCTAACAGTGTATGGACTACAGAGTAAATTATGTGACTTTCTAACAGTGTATGGACTACAAAGTAAATTATGTGACTTTCTAACAGTGTATGGACTACAAAGTAAATTATGTGACTTCTCTCTAACAGTGTATGGACTACAAAGTAAATTATGTGACTTTCTAACAGTGTATGGACTACAAAGTAAATTATGTGATTCTCTAACAGTGTATGGACTACAGAGTAAATTATGTGACTCTCTAACAGTGTATGGACTACAAAGTAAATTATGTGACTTTCTAACAGTGTATAGACTACAAAGTAAAGTATGTGACTTTCTAACAGTGTATAGACTACAAAGTAAATTATGTGACTTTCTAACAGTGTATGGACTACAGAGTAAATTATGTGACTTTCTAACAGTGTATGGACTACAAAGTAAATTATGTGACTTTCTAACAGTGTATGGACTACAAAGTAAATTATGTGACTTTCTAACAGTGTATAGACTACAAAGTAAATTATGTGACTCTCTAACAGTGTATAGACTACAAAGTAAATTATGTGACTTTCTAACAGTGTATGGACTACAAAGTAAATTATGTGACTTTCTAATAGTGTATGGACTACAAAGTAAATTATGTGACTTTCTAACAGTGTATAGACTACAAAGTAAATTATGTGACTTTCTAACAGTGTGTGGACTACAAAGTAAATTGTGACTTTCTAACAGTGTATGGACTACAAAGTGGACTATGTGACTTTCTAACAGTGTATGGACTACAGAGTAAATTATGTGACTTTCTAACAGTGTATAGACTACAAAGTAAATTATGTGACTTTCTAACAGTGTATAGACTACAGAGTAAATTATGTGACTTTCTAACAGTGTATAGACTACAAAGTAAATTGTGACTTTCTAACAGTGTATGGATTACAAAGTAAATTATGTGACTTTCTAACAGTGTGTGGACTACAAAGTAAATTATGTGACTTTCTAACAGTGTATGGACTACAGAGTAAATTATGTGACTCTCTAACAGTGTGTGGACTACAAAGTAAATAATGTGACTTTCTAACAGTGTATGGACTACAAAGTAAATTATGTGACTCTCTAACAGTGTATAGACTACAGAGTAAATTATGTGACTCTCTAACAGTGTATGGACTACAAAGTAAATTATGTGACTTTCTAACAGTGTATGGACTACAAAGTAAATTATGTGACTCTCTAACAGTGTATAGACTACAGAGTAAATTATGTGACTTTCTAACAGTGTATGGACTACAAAGTAAATTATGTGACTCTCTAACAGTGTATAGACTACAAAGTAAATTATGTGACTTTCTAACAGTGTATGGACTACAGAGTAAATTATGTGACTTTCTAACAGTGTATGGACTACAAAGTAAATTATGTGACTTTCTAACAGTGTATGGACTACAGAGTAAATTATGTGACTTTCTAACAGTGTATGGACTACAAAGTAAATTATGTGACTTTCTAACAGTGTATAGACTACAGAGTAAATTATGTGACTTTTTAACAGTGTGTAGACTACAAAGTAAATTATGTGACTTTCTAACAGTGTATGGACTACAAAGTAAATTATGTGACTTTCTAACAGTGTATAGACTACAAAGTAAATTATGTGACTTTCTAACAGTGTATGGACTACAAAGTAAATTATGTGACTTTCTAACAGTGTATGGACTACAGAGTAAATTATGTGACTCTCTAACAGTGTATGGACTACAAAGTAAATTATGTGACTCTCTAACAGTGTATAGACTACAAAGTAAATTATGTGACTTTCTAACAGTGTATGGACTACAAAGTAAATTATGTGACTTTCTAACAGTGTATAGACTACAAAGTAAATTATGTGACTTCTCTCTAACAGTGTATGGACTACAAAGTAAATTATGTGACTTTTTAACAGTGTATGGACTACAGAGTAAATTATGTGACTTTCTAACAGTGTATGGACTACAAAGTAAATTATGTGACTTTCTAACAGTGTATGGACTACAAAGTAAATTATGTGACTTTCTAACAGTGTATGGACTACAAAGTAAATTATGTGACTTTCTAACAGTGTATGGACTACAGAGTAAATTATGTGACTTTCTAACAGTGTATGGACTACAAAGTAAATTATGTGACTTTCTAACAGTGTATGGACTACAAAGTAAATTATGTGACTTTCTAACAGTGTATGGACTACAAAGTAAATTATGTGACTTTCTAACAGTGTATGGACTACAGAGTAAATTATGTGACTTTCTAACAGTGTATGGACTACAAAGTAAATTATGTGACTTCTCTCTAACAGTGTATGGACTACAAAGTAAATTATGTGACTTTCTAACAGTGTATGGACTACAAAGTTAATTATGTGACTTTCTAACAGTGTATAGACTACAGAGTAAATTATGTGACTTTCTAACAGTGTATAGACTACAGAGTAAATTATGTGACTTTCTAACAGTGTATAGACTACAGAGTAAATTATGTGACTCTCTAACAGTGTATGGACTACAAAGTAAATTATGTGACTTTCTAACAGTGTATAGACTACAGAGTAAATTATGTGACTTTCTAACAGTGTATGGACTACAAAGTAAATTATGTGACTCTCTAACAGTGTATAGACTACAAAGTAAATTATGTGACTTTCTAACAGTGTATAGACTACAGAGTAAATTATGTGACTCTCTAACAGTGTATGGACTACAAAGTAAATTATGTGACTTTCTAACAGTGTATGGACTACAAAGTTAATTATGTGACTTTCTAACAGTGTATAGACTACAGAGTAAATTATGTGACTTTCTAACAGTGTATAGACTACAGAGTAAATTATGTGACTTTCTAACAGTGTATAGACTACAGAGTAAATTATGTGACTCTCTAACAGTGTATGGACTACAAAGTAAATTATGTGACTTTCTAACAGTGTATAGACTACAGAGTAAATTATGTGACTTTCTAACAGTGTATGGACTACAAAGTAAATTATGTGACTCTCTAACAGTGTATAGACTACAAAGTAAATTATGTGACTTTCTAACAGTGTATAGACTACAGAGTAAATTATGTGACTCTCTAACAGTGTATGGACTACAAAGTAAATTATGTGACTTTCTAACAGTGTATGGACTACAAAGTAAATTATGTGACTTTCTAACAGTGTATGGACTACAGAGTAAATTATGTGACTTTCTAACAGTGTATAGACTACAAAGTAAATTATGTGATTCTCTAACAGTGTATGGACTACAGAGTAAATTATGTGACTCTCTAACAGTGTATGGACTACAAAGTAAATTATGTGACTTTCTAACATTGTATGGACTACAAAGTAAATTATGTGACTTTCTAACAGTGTGTGGACTACAAAGTAAATTATGTGACTTTCTAACAGTGTGTGGACTACAAAGTAAATTATGTGACTTTCTAACAGTGTATAGACTACAAAGTAAATTATGTGACTTTCTAACAGTGTATGGACTACAAAGTAAATTATGTGACTTTCTAACAGTGTATGGACTACAGAGTAAATTATGTGACTCTCTAACAGTGTATAGACTACAAAGTAAATTATGTGACTTCTCTCTAACAGTGTATGGACTACAAAGTAAATTATGTGACTTTCTAACAGTGTATGGACTACAGAGTAAATTATGTGACTTTCTAACAGTGTATGGACTACAGAGTAAATTATGTGACTTTCTAACAGTGTATGGACTACAAAGTAAATTATGTGACTTTCTAACAGTGTATGGACTACAAAGTAAATTATGTGACTCTCTAACAGTGTATGGACTACAAAGTAAATTATGTGACTCTCTAACAGTGTATGGACTACAAAGTAAATTATGTGACTTTCTAACAGTGTATAGACTACAGAGTAAATTATGTGACTTTCTAACAGTGTATAGACTACAAAGTAAATTATGTGACTTTCTAACAGTGTATGGACTACAAAGTAAATTATGTGACTCTTTAACAGTGTATAGACTACAAAGTAAATTATGTGACTTTCTAACAGTGTATGGACTACAAAGTAAATTATGTGACTCTCTAACAGTGTATGGACTACAGAGTAAATTATGTGACTCTCTAACAGTGTATGGACTACAAAGTAAATTATGTGACTTTCTAACAGTGTATAGATTACAAAGTAAATTATGTGACTTTCTAACAGTGTATAGACTACAAAGTAAATAATGTGACTTTCTAACAGTGTATAGACTACAGAGTAAATTATGTGACTTTCTAACAGTGTATAGACTACAAAGTAAATAATGTGACTTTCTAACAGTGTATAGACTACAGAGTAAATTATGTGACTTTCTAACAGTGTATGGACTACAAAGTAAATTATGTGACTTTCTAACAGTGTATGGACTACAGAGTAAATTATGTGACTTTCTAACAGTGTATAGACTACAAAGTAAATTATGTGATTCTCTAACAGTGTATGGACTACAGAGTAAATTATGTGACTCTCTAACAGTGTATGGACTACAAAGTAAATTATGTGACTTTCTAACATTGTATGGACTACAAAGTAAATTATGTGACTTTCTAACAGTGTGTGGACTACAAAGTAAATTATGTGACTTTCTAACAGTGTGTGGACTACAAAGTAAATTATGTGACTTTCTAACAGTGTATAGACTACAAAGTAAATTATGTGACTTTCTAACAGTGTATGGACTACAAAGTAAATTATGTGACTTTCTAACAGTGTATGGACTACAGAGTAAATTATGTGACTCTCTAACAGTGTATAGACTACAAAGTAAATTATGTGACTTCTCTCTAACAGTGTATGGACTACAAAGTAAATTATGTGACTTTCTAACAGTGTATGGACTACAGAGTAAATTATGTGACTTTCTAACAGTGTATGGACTACAGAGTAAATTATGTGACTTTCTAACAGTGTATGGACTACAAAGTAAATTATGTGACTTTCTAACAGTGTATGGACTACAAAGTAAATTATGTGACTCTCTAACAGTGTATGGACTACAAAGTAAATTATGTGACTCTCTAACAGTGTATGGACTACAAAGTAAATTATGTGACTTTCTAACAGTGTATAGACTACAGAGTAAATTATGTGACTTTCTAACAGTGTATAGACTACAAAGTAAATTATGTGACTTTCTAACAGTGTATGGACTACAAAGTAAATTATGTGACTTTCTAACAGTGTATGGACTACAAAGTAAATTATGTGACTTTCTAACAGTGTATGGACTACAAAGTAAATTATGTGACTTCTCTTTAACAGTGTATAGACTACAAAGTAAATTATGTGACTTTCTAACAGTGTATAGACTACAAAGAACTAACCCGCAGTCCTGCCTTGAAGTCGCGTTTTATCTGCGTTTTAGAGTACTCGTTCCTGGCCTTGGCACAAATTGATGATATCTCTTTCCTTTTCATGTCAATTGTCTTGTCGATTTCCAAAGACTGAAAAGTAATTGAAGACACAGAACAACTTCATGAGATTAGAATGATATGGTTTTCTACAGATTCCCACTCTCATGTACCTAACTAAGGTCTCACCAAAAAAAATATTAAAACATTTTGAAAATAATTCTAGTCAAACATGGAAGTAAACCAAGATGCCCATGGCCTTAATAATCACCTAAGTTCTGAAATACATACTGATAGAATTCAACACATTTGACCTCTGTGACCCTGAAAGTACTAGTGTTGGGAATCGGTTGAATTTTTGTGATCGATCATCACTTGTGTGTAACCGATCGATGATCGATTAAAATCGATTAATTTCCAAATGTATATTTTGTATTCATGTCTCAATATTTTGTGAAATGCTTTCAACAACAATTTCAGTAACTAATAACTGTTATACCTATATAGCTACATGTATACTATCTTCCTGTGTGTTTATTTGTTTATTACACAGATAACAAGAGGCCCATGGGGCCTGTATCGCTCACCTGGTTGGATTAGACCAAATGTCAAAATATTGTTCATATTCAATTTGTTTTATTTGTAAATCTCAAACAATGCTATATATGGTTATAGAGTGGGAATCCGAACTGCTTTAAAGATTAATGAAGTCCAGACTCTCTAAGGTCTGAAAGACCTCAAGAATTGTTTTTAGAACATGCATTCATCCCTTTATGACTAGTAGCGATTTAAAGGAATTACCTCTATTTCCCCTATTGGGCCCCGCCCCTTTGGCCCCTTTGGGGTCAGAGTCACCATTTATGTAAAATCTGCTCCCCTTTCCCCAAGGATGTTTCTGACCAAATTGGGTTCAAATCCATTCATAACTTAATAACTAGTAGCGATTTAAAGGAATTACCTCTATTTCCCCTATTGGGCCCCGCCCCTTTGGCCCCTCCGGGGTCAGAGCTACCATTTATGCAAAATCTGTTCCCCTTCCCCCAAGGATGTTTCTGACCAAATTGGGTTCAAATCCATTCATAACTTTATGACTAGTAGTGATTTAAAGGAATTACCTCTATTTCCCCTATTGGGCCCCGCCCCTTTGGCCCCTCGGAGGTCAGTCACCATTTATGCAAAATCTATTCCCCTTCCCCCAAGGATGTGTCTGACCAAATTGGGTTCAAATCCATTCATAACTTTATGACTAGTAGTGATTTAAAGGAATTAACTCTATTTCCCCTAATGGGCCCCGTCCCTTTGGCCCCTTTGGGGTCAGAGCCACCATTTATGCAAAATATGTTCCCCTTCCCCCAAGGATGTTTCTGACTAAATTGGGTTCAAATCCATTCATAACTTTATGACAAGTAGCGATTTAAAGGAATTAACTCTATTTCCCCTATTGGGCCCCGCCACTTTGGCCCCTTTGTGGTCAGTCACCATTTATGCAAAATCTGTTCCCCTTCCCCCAAGGATGTTTCTGACTAAATTGGGTTCAAATCCATTCATAACTTTATACTAGTAGCGATTTAAAGGAATTACCTCTATTTCCCCTATTGGGCCCCGCCCCTTTGGCCCCCCAGGGGTCAGAGTCACCATTTATGCAAAATCTGTTTCCCTTTCCCTAAGGATGTTTCTGACCAAATTGGGTTCAAATCCATTCATAACTTTATGACTAGTAGCGATTTAAAGGAATTACCTCTATTTCCCCTATTGGGCCCCGCCCTTTGGCCCCTCCGGGGTCAGAGCCACCATTTATGCAAAATCTGTTCCCCTTCCCCGAAGGATGTTTCTAACCAAATTGGGTTCAAATCCATTCATAACTTTATGACTAGTAGTGATTTAAAGGAATTTCCTCTATTTCCCCTAATGGGCCCCGCCCCTTTGGCCCCTCGGGGGTCAGAGTCACCATTTATGCAAAATCTGTTCCCCTTCCCCCAAGGATGTTTTTGACCAAATTGGGTTCAAATCCATTCATAACTTTATGACTAGTAGCGATTTTAAGGAATTACCTCTATTTCCCCTATTGGGCCCCGCCCCTTTGGCCCCTCAGGTGTCAGATTCACCATTTATGCAAAATCTGTTCCCCTTCCCCCAAGGATGTTTCTGACCAAATTGGGTTCAAATCCATTCATAACTTTATGACTAGTAGCGATTTAAAGGAATTACCTCTATTTCCCCTATTGGGCCCCGCCCTTTGGCCCCTCCGGGGTCAGAGCCACCATTTATGCAAAATCTGTTCCCCTTCCCCAAGGATGTTTCTGACCAAATTGGGTTCAAATCCATTCATAACTTTATGACTAGTAGTGATTTAAAGGAATTACCTCTATTTCCCCTATTGGGCCCCGCCCCTTTGGCCCCTCGAGGGTCAGAGTCATTATTTATGCAAAATCTGTTCCCCTTCCCCCAAGGATGTGTCTGACCAAATTGGGTTTAAATCCATTCATAACTTTATGACAAGTAGCGATTTAAAGGAATTAACTCTATTTCCCCTATTGGGCCCCGTCCCTTTGGGGTCAGAGCCACCATTTATGCAAAATCTGTTCCCCTTCCCCCAAGGATGTTTCTGACTAAATTGGGTTCAAATCCATTCATAACTTTATGACTAGTAGCGATTTTAAGGAATTACCTCTATTTCCCCTATTGGCCCCCGCCCCTTTGGCCCCTTAGGTGTCAGAGTCACCATTTATGCAAAATCTGTTCCCCTTCCCCCAAGGATGTGTCTGACCAAATTGGGTTCAAATCCATTCATAACTTCATGACAAGTAGCGATTTAAAGGAATTAACTCTATTTCCCCTATTGGGCCCCGTCCCTTTGGCCCCTTTGGGGTCAGAGCCATCATTTATGCAAAATCTGTTCCCCTTCCCCCAAGGATGTTTCTGACTAAATTGGGTTCAAATCCATTCATAACTTGATGACAAGTAGCGATTTAAAGGAATTACCTCTATTTCCCCTATTGGGCCCCGCCCCTTTGGCCCCT
>NW_022981791.1:0-7094 GCF_902652985.1 Pecten maximus
ATTATTAGTTAGTTATTACAATTTTTCAAATAGTGTTTTTGGGTTTAATTAATAGTTAGTTTTCATCGATTTGAGTAGGGGGGGTTTTAACTTTTTAAATCTGTTTTAATCTATCGATTGGCGGTGTGTGGGTTTAATCTATTAGTCTAGTATATCTATCAGATGTTTTCGTAGTGTGTGGGTTTAAAATTTTTAGTCTAGTATATTATCAGATTTCTAGAGTAGTGTGTCTGTCTAATTTTATTAGTCTAGTAATCTATCAGATTTGTATAGTAGTGTGTGGGTTTAATCTATTAGTCTGGTATATCTATCAGATTTTCTGTAGTGGGGTGGGTTTAATCTATTGGTCTAGTATATCTATCAGATTTGTCTGTGTGTGTCAGTCTAATCTTTAGTCTAGGATATCTATCAATTTGTCTGTAGTGTGTGCGTCTAATCTATTTGTTAGTTATCTATCAATTTGTCTGTAGTGTGTGGGTTTAATCTATTGGTCTAGTATATCTATAAAATTTGTGTCGGTGTGTGGGTCTAATTTTATTAGTCTAGTATATCTATCAGATTTGTGTGGGAGTGTGTGTTATATAATCTTTTTAGTCTAGTATATTATCAGATTTTGTCAGAGTAGTGTTGTCAGTCTAATTATTAGTCTAGTATATCGATCAGATTTGTCAGAGTGTGTGTGGGTCTATTATTAGTCTAGTATATCTATCAGATTGTCTGTAGTGTGTGGGTCTAATCTATTAGTCTAGTATATCTATCAGATTAATATCGGTAGTGTGTCGGTTTAAATCTATAGTTCTAGTATATCTCATCAAATTTGTCACGTAGTGTGTCGGTCTATCTATGAGTCTAGTATAATCTATCAGATTTGTCAGGTAGTGTGTGGGTTGTAATCTATAAGTCTAGTATATCTATCGATTTGTCAGAGTAGTGTGTGGGTAACTCTATTAGTATAGTATATCTATCAGATTTGTGTCTGTAGTGTGTCAGTCTAAGATATAGTCTAGTATATCGATCAGATTTCTTCAGAGTAGTGTGTCGGTATAATATATTAGTCTAGTATATCTATCAGATTTGTTTATAGGAGGTGTGGGTTTCTAATCTTTAGTCTAGGAATCGATCAGAATTATCTGAGTGGTGGGTTTATCTATGGTCTTAGCTATATCATCAGTTTGTATGTAGTGATGTCAGCTAATCTATAGTCTAGTTATCTATCTATTTTCTGTTGTGTGTCAGTCATAATCTATTAGTCCAGTTTATCTATCATTATTTGTATGTAGTGTGTGTGGTCTAATACCTATTGGTTAGTATATCTATCAGATTTGTCTGTCAGTGTGTGGGTCTTAATCTATAGTCTAGTATATCTATCAGATTGTCGAAGTGTGTCGGTATAATCTATTAGTCTAGTATATATCTCAGATTTGTTCAGAGTAGTTGAGGTCAGTTAATCTATTAGTCTAGTATATCGATCAGATTTGTTCAGAGTAGGGTGTGGGCTAATCTATAGTTAGTATATCTATCAGATTAATATCGTAGTGTGTGGTTAATCTATAGTCTAGTATATCTATCCAAATTTTGTCATAGTGTGTCGGTCTAATCTATTAGTCCTAGTATATCTATCAGAATTGTCAGAGTAGTGTGTGGGTTTAATCTATAAGTCTAGTATATCTATCGGATTTGCAGAGTGGTGTGTGGTTTTAATCTATTAGTCGGTATATCTATCAGATTTGTCTGTGGTGTGTGGGTTTAATCTATTAGTCTAGTATATCTATCAGATTGTCTGTAGTGTGTCAGTCTAATCTATTAGTCTAGTATATCGATCAGATTTGTCAGATGTAGTTGTGGGGTCTAATCTATTAGTCTAGTATATCTGTCAGATTTGTCTGTAGTGTGTGGGTCTAATCTATTAGTTTAGTATATCTATCAGATTAATATCTGTAGTGTGTCGGTTTAATCTATTAGTCTAGTATATCTATCAGATTTGTCAGTAGTGTGTCGGTCTAATCTATTAGTCTAGTATATCTATCAGATTTGTCAGAGTAGTGTGTGGGTTTAATCTATAAGTCTAGTATATCTATCGGATTTGTCAGAGTAGTGTGTGGGTTTAATCTATTAGTCTGGTATATCTATCAGATTTGTCTGTGGTGTGTGGGTTTAATCTATTAGTCTAGTATATCTATCAGATTTGTCTGTAGTGTGTCAGTCTAATATATTTAGTCTAGTATATCTATCAGATTTCTCAGAGTAGTGTGTCTGTCTAATATATTAGTCTAGTATATCTATCAGATTTGTTATAGTAGTGTGTGGGTTCTAATCTATTAGTCTAGTATATCTATCAGATTATATGTAGTGTGTGGGTTTCAATCTATTGGTCTCGTATATCTATAAGAATTTGTCTGTAGGGTGTCAGTCTAATCTATTCGTCTAGTATATATATCAATTGTCTGTAGTGGTCAGTTAATCTATAGTCCAGTATATTATCATATTGTCGGAGTGTGTGGTGGTCTAATCTATTGGTATAGTATATCATCCGATTTGTCTTGTGTGTAGTGTGTGGGTCTAATCTATTTAGCTAGTATATCGATCAGAGTTGTCTGTAGGTGTCGGGTTAGAAGCTATTGGTCTAGATATATATACTCAGATTGGTCAAGTAGTGTGGTCAGTCTAATTATATTAGTTAGTATATCGATCGATTTGTCAGAGTTAGTGTGTGGGTATAATCTATTAGTCTAGTATATCTATCAGATTAAGATCTGTAGTGGTCGGTTAATCTATAGTCTAGTAATATATCAAATTTGTCAGAGTAGTGTGTCGGTACTAATCTATTCGTCTAGTATATCATCAGATTTGTCAGAGTAGTGTGTGGGTTTAATCTATTTTAAGTCTAGTATATCTATCGGATTCGTAGAGTCAGTGTGTGGGTTTAAGCTATTTAGTCGGTATATCGATCAGATTGTCTGTGGTGATGTGGGTTTTAATAGTAGGCTAGTGATATTATCGATTGGCGTAGTGTGTCAGTCTAATCTATTAGTCTATTATATCGATCAGATTGTCAGAGTAGTGGGTGGGTCTAACTTATTATCTAGTATTATCTATCAGATTTGTCAGCAGGTAGTGTGTTGGTCTAATCTATTAGTATTAGTATATCGTTCAGAGTTGTCCTAGTGTGTCAGTCTAATATATTAGTCTAATTGATCAGATTTGTCAGATGTGTCAGTCTAATTTATTAGTCTAGTATATCTATCAGATATGTCTGTAGCGTGTTGGGTTTAATCTATCAGTCTAGTATATCTATTAGATTTGTCTGTAGTGTGTCGGTATAATCTATTAGTCTAGTATATCTATCAGATTGTCAGAGTAGTGTGGTCAGTTCTAATCTATTAGTCTAGTATATCTATCAGATTTGTTATAGTAGTGTGTGGTGGTTCAATCTATTAGTCTAGTATATCTATCAGATTTATCTGTAGTGTGTGGGTTTAATCATTTGGTCTAGTATATCTATCAAATTTGTCAGTAGTGTGTCAGGTCTAATCCTATTAGTCTGTATATACTAGCAAGTTTGTCAGAGTAGTGTGTCAGGGTTTAATCCTATTAGAGTCTAGTATTCTATCAAGGTTTGTCAAGTAGGGTTGGGTTAATCTATTAGTCTAGGTAATATCTAATCAGATTGGTCTGTAGGTGTGTGGGCTAATCTATTAGTCTGAGTATATCTATCAGATTTGTTCTGTAGTGTGTCAGGTAATAATCGATTAGTCTAGATATCGATCATGATTTGGCAGAGTAGTGTGTCAGTGTCTAATCTATTAAGTCTAGTTATATCTGATCAGATTGTTCGAGTAGTAGTGTGGGTCGAATCTATTAGTCAGTATATCATATCAGATACTAATATCTGTAGTGTGTCGGTTAAGAATCTAGTAGTCAGTATATCTATCAACTTTGTCAGTAATGTGTCGGTCTAATGAACTATTAGTCCTAGTATATCTATCAGATTTGTCAGAGTAGTGTGTGGGGTTTAATCTATAAGTCTAGTATATCTATCGGATTGTCAGAGTAGTGTGTGGGTTTAATCTATTAGTCTGGTATATCTATTCAGATTTGTCTGTGGTGTGTTGGGTTTAATCTATTTAGTCTCGCTAATCTATCAGATTATCTAGTGTGGTCCGTCTAATCTATTAGTCTAGTATATCTATCAGATTTTCAGAGTAGTGTGTCTGTCTAATATATTAGTCTAGTATATCTATCAGATTTGTTATAGTAGTGTTGGGGTGCTTACATCTATTAGTCTGGTATATCTATCATCATTGATTTTTCGCCTGTAGTGTGTGGGTTTAATCTATTGGTCTAGTATATTCTCTCAGATTTTGTCTGTAGTGTTGTCAGTCTAATCTTTATGTCTAGTATCATCTATCATATTTGGTGATCGGTTGTGTGTCAGGTCTAATCTATTAGTCTAGTATTATCTATCATATTCTGTCTTGTAGTTGTGTGGGTCTAATCTATTAGTCTAGTATATCTATCAGATTTGTCTGTAGTGTGTCGGTATAATCTATTAGTCTAGATATCTATCAGATTTGTCAGTAGTGTGGTCTGTCTAATCTATTAGTCTAGTATATCTATCAGATTTGTCATGTAGTGTGTGGGTCTAATCTATTAGTCTAGTATATCTATCAGATGTGTCAGGGAGTAGTGTGTCAGTCTAATCTATTAGTCTAGTATATAGATCAGATTTGTCACAGAGTAGTGTGTCGGGTCCTAATCTATTAGTCTAGTATATCGATCAGATTTGTCTGTAGTGTGTGGGTCTAATCTATTAGTTTAGTATATCTATCAGATTAATATCTGTAGTGTGTCGGTTTAATCTATTAGTCTAGTATATCTATCAAATTTGTCAGTAGTGTGTCGGTCATAATCTATTAGTCTAGTATATCTATCAGATTTGTCAGAGTAGTGTGTGGGTTTAATCTATAAGTCTAGTATATCTATCGGATTGGTCAGAGTAGTGTGTGGGTTTTAATCTATTAGTCTGGTATATCTATCAGATTTGTCTGTGGTGTTGTGGGTTTAATCTATTAGTCTAGTATATCTATCAGATTTGTCTGTAGTGTGTCAGTCTAATATATTAGTCTAGTATATCTATCAGATTTCTCAGAGTAGTGTGTCTGTCCTAATATATTGGTCTAGTATATCTATCAGATTTGTTATTAGTAGTGTGTGGGTCTAATCTATTAGTCTAGTATATCTATCAGATTTATCTGTAGTGTGTGGGTTAATCTACTTGGTCTAGTATATCTATCAGATTTGTCATAGTAGGTGTGTCAGGTCTAATCTCTAGTCTAGTATTATCTATCAATATTTGTCTGTAGTGTGTCAGGTCTAATTATTCGTTCTAGTATATCTATCATATTAATATCTTTTAGTAGTGTGCGGTTTAATCTATTGAGTCTAGATATCTATCAAATTTGTCAGTGTAGTGTGTCGGGTAATCTATTAGTCTAGTATATCTATCAGATTTGTCAGGAGTAGGGTGGTTATAAGTTGTGTGTCTATCATTGTTGTATGTCTATTTTGTCTGTAGTGTTCAGTCAATTTTGTCGTATGTTTAGTCTTTAGTCTAGTATATCTAATTATGTCGTAGTGTGTCGTTTAATCTTTATTTGCATCTTATTATCTATAATTTGTATAGTGTAGTGTGGTTTAATCTATTAGTCTAGTATCTATCGATTTTCAAGTAGTGTGTGGGTTATAACTTAGTCTAGTATATCTATAATTTTATTGTAGTGTATCTATTTCTTATCTAGTTATCTATAGTTATTTAGTAGTTGTCAGTCTAATCTATTATCTAGATATCTATAATTTGTCTATATGTGTGTTAATTTAGTTTGTTATATCTTGGATTTATTGTGTGTCGTATATCTATAGTTTGTATATCTTGATTTGTAATTGTGGTCTATATATTATCAGTTATCGATTGTCATTTTCAATAGTGTGTTGTCTAATCATTTGTCTAGTATTCTATGTTTAGTAGTTGTTGGGTTAATTATAGTTATGTGTTAATCTATAGTTGTTTAGTTTGTATATATTGTTGGTTTATCTATAGTTGTTTATTATTCAGTCTTATATTAGTCTGTAATCTATAGTCTAATTATAGTCTGTAATTATTAGTGTGTTATCTATAGTTGTTTATCATGTTGGTCAGTATTTGTAGTTTCTTATAGTTTAATTTGTGTGTTATCTATTAGTTGTGTGTTATCAATTTAGTCTAGTAAGTTAGTCTATCATTTGTCAGTTTAATTTGTCTAGTTGTATCTATCTATTTTTAATTCAATTTGTTATGAGTGGGTCTAATTATTGTCTATTATATCTAAGTATTTATAGTTGGTGTCTATTTAGTCAGTATTTATCAATTTTGTAGTGTGTTAATCATTTTAGTTTTATATATCATAGTGTTTTATGTTATCTAGTGTTAGTATATCATATTGTCTAGTTTGCTAATTCTATGATAGTCTCTAGTATTAGTCTATATCTTTATATTTGTCTGTAATGTGTGGTTAATCTTGGTATTATCTATATTGTCTATATTGTCTATCAGTTGTCGTTAATCTATAGTCAGATATCTTAGTAGTTGTAATAATGTTAGGTTGTATGATCTATAAGTTGTCTAGTGTGTGTCAGTATTTGTCTAATATTGTCTGGTTTTCAGATTGCTGTGGTTGGGTATTAATCTATTAGTCTAGATATTATCATTGTCTGTAGTTGTCATTTATTAGTTTGTAGTTCTATATTTGTATAGTGTTCTTATATTGTCAGTATATTAATGTTTAGGTTGTGGTTTATCTATATGTCTTAATTGTGTATGGTTTTGTTGGTCTAATCTATTGTCATATCTTGAGTTGTGTTTGATCTGGTTTAATATCTATCATTTGTCTTAGTGTTCAATTTTGTATTACTATCATTGCAGATTTTCATTGTCGTATTGGTTTATTATGTCTGTATATCTATAATGTTTTGGTTAATTATAGTCTAGTTATCTTAGATTTTCTTATTCTTCTATCTAGTATTTAATGTAGTCGTTATTATTGTCATCAGTATAGTGT
>NW_022981792.1:0-7057 GCF_902652985.1 Pecten maximus
TGTTTCTAATAGAAGGGCCGACTAACAGTTTTAGAGGCCAAATACCCTGAATAATCTGGGATTCCTTTTGTTTTCTATGAAGGGACTAAAATACCAAAAAAACCTGTTCCTTTCACTATCTGACTTTTTTTGGCTTCGTTTTCCCTTAATCTAGGTACTCTCTTTCCCAAACCTTTTCTTCATATAACCAGCAAACAACACAAATGAGAACGCGTTTGTCCCCATTTATTTCCATCGGAATTGTAAACCTGTTCAACGCCCCAATATACCAAGGATGTTTTTGGTTTTGGCTTATTTTGTTTTAACGTCCTATTAACAGCTAAGGTCATTTAAGGACGGGCCTCCCTTTGCGTGCGACCATGCCTGCGTGTGGCGAGTACGTATGTTGTGTTTTGGGAGGCTGCGGTATGTTGGGTGTAAAATCTCGTTGTGATAGGCCGGAACTTTTGCGATTATAGTGTTTACCTCACTGAAGCATACTGCCGAAGACACCCACCCAGCACCCTCACCCGGTCACATTAAACTGACAACGGGCTAAACCAGTCGTCCCCCTCCAAGTATACTGAGCGCTAAGCAAGAGTAGCACTACCCATTTTTAAGACTCTGGTATGTCTCGGTCAAGGGACAGAACCCAAAGCCTCCTCACAGGGGCGAACGCTCAACTAAAGGCCAAACTTGGGAGGCATTGTCAAGGGAAGACTACGAAGTACTCGTTGGTTTAATGTCTACTACAGTGTGTAGGTAGCAATATAAATCGGCAAAAGTTCCGGTCTATCACAATGAGACTTAACAGAACATAGGCAGCCTCCCAAAACACACATACGCACTCACCACACGCATGCATATCGCACGCACGGTAGGCCGTCCTTAAATGACCTTAGCTGTTGATCAGACGTTCAACAAATAAAACCAAACCAAACTTTGCCAGACAGGGATGCTGGACAAAGTTAGTAAGTGTATGATATTTAAATGTCAATTGAAAAGTTGGTGCTGCACCATTCTTTTGAGTGGCATTTTCTACAATCCGTTACAAGTTCATGTTGACATAATGTTCGATTACACTGACGGATTCAGGTTTGATTAGAGGATGTACAGGCTTTATGTCGATACTCCTGGATATGTATTTGCGTATGGCGTTTCGATAGTTTAATGATGGTTATTATGCCTGGTGGCTACGTTGTGACGGATTTGGATAAATCGAAGATATACGCTTACAAAAGTTAATTAACCTAAATGAAAAAAAAAATCAATCTCGGCAACTACTTAGCGCAGGGGTAGGGCAAAAAGGTTAAATTGATTGTACTTTCAAACTCGTCTGAGACACAGATTTTTAATAATATATCCTCTTCATAGCCGGGAGAGTCTTAATGTTTCTTTACTCGAAATTGTGAATTTCATAACTCTTGGGTGTCCTGTTTCCCCTTTGGAGGAGCAAGATTAACTTTAATAAATACATGGAACATAACATATTCTAGCATCATCTTTTAATCATCATTGAAAAATAACTCAAACTTGGTTTGGAAATATGACAAAGCAGTTTGGTCGTATGCACATAATGGACAAGGGGGAATTTGGCAAATTAACTGAAAATATCGGCACTCAGGTGGCCGTTAAGGCCCGTTGTTGCGTCTTTGTTGTATTACACCGTCAACACATGTAATAAAAAAATGTAACCAGTATTTCATGGATGAAAGATCAAAAATGTCACCGAAACTTTTTACTACAAGCGGAATCACTAGCAGACAGATTATGGTAATTTCCCTTTTTGTGAATTTTTATCGTTTTTTGGATGTTATGTAACGTCAATACAAAATTATCATTGAACCGTGCCTAAAATGAATACTGAAAACTGGAGGGTAAAGGTTTCATTGTTCTGAAATCACATGTACCAATAGCACGAAATCTCCGATTCCATAAGGGTGGACACCGGAGGGCTTTTTGGTTTTTATATAAAACAATTCTAAAATTTTTTTTTTTGGAAACTGCTTTTCCAGTATTTTACTAGTTTTTATAAGTATCTGTTTTTTGCCAATCTAATTAAAATCTAAATCTAGAACTGGGATGTTGTTAGATTTTCAATAACGTAGTGAGAATTAAATAGTATTGTTTTTGTTTTCTATTATCTAGTCCGTTAGCACTTATAGTCGCTTGGCCTTAAAACAACAAGGAAAGCATTTGTCTGGCATTGAGAATGTGACAAATATAACTGGGCATAGGAAATTAAAAATAGGGCCTGATATTTCCACGTTCAGAAAATTTTTTTCTTTCTTGCATTACTTACTGCCCCCATTGCAATTATCTTAAGATGCCCAATAAACTTCTTATCGAGTCAAATTCTTTTATCGGCCATAAATAAAAATATTGGCCTTTAGTGACCGTTTTTGATCCTCCCCAATATCTCCTGTTTTAACAGTCTCATTTTTTACCATTAGTGAGGGGATCGCCCCGTTTGGGGAAAGGCTTTGGGCCCCCGTCCGAGACCTACGAATTAAATGGCAGTTCCTTCGGCTCAACGCTCAACTTTTGGAAGTGGAAGACTGGTTTGCCCGCTGTCATCCGAGGTCTCTTGGGATATGCCCTCTGTTAGACGTATCACGAACAAGGTCGGCATCAGTTTTCCCGCACTATCACCAGGAGACCAAAACACGAACATACATCGCCTATTCGATCGTTTATTGATATGTAGTGGTTTTTGCTGTCACACCCTAGTTATCATTTCGAGAAAGTGACTTAACCCGGGTTTTAACTAGATTTGTAATATATTTTTAAAGGCGGGTGTCGTCGATAAAACAAAAAACACTTACCCTTTCCCGGGGCAAAGTCTTTTTCTCTTTTTTAATTTGCGAACCAATCAAACGAAGTTAAGGGAGATTATACTTTAAAATTTGCGTGTATGTCGGTCCGTCTTTTTTGCTTGTAGACACTTTTCCCTCGCCACGGTTTCCATGGATTTCAACAAAACTTTGCAAATATCTAATTCAAATTTCCCAAAAGGGGTTTTTTGGTTTATCGACCTTTTAAAAATCCGAATCGGGGCCGCAAGACAAAATGGGAAAAGGGAGGATATATATCGAAACATCAATCATTTTTGCCCACCATCATCTGTGTGCTATCAAATCGCCCTGCGCCCCGTGGTCCGTCCGCCCCCTAAAAAATTCTTTTTTCGAACCCCAGAAATACAAAGGGATCTTTTAAAATTGCATAGTAGGTTCCCCCTTGGTCCTATTTTGCATTTGGTTTTTTGAGCCCAATGGGAAAAAACTGGCCGACAGGCAGCCATCTTGGTTTTGAAAATTTGAATTTTTTATCGCTATTTTCAGAAAGTATAAAGGGGATCTTTCTAAAATTCCATATGGGGTTTCCCTTGGGTGCCTAGTTATGCTTTTTCATTTTGAACCAATGGGAAAAAACAGGGCCCCACGGCAGCCATCTTGGATTTTGACAATTGAAGTTTTTTTATCGCTATTTCCAAAAGTACTGAAGGGTCTTTCTCAAATTTATATGTAGGCTCCCCTTGATGCTTTTATCTTTCATTTTGAACCAATCGGAAAACAACAGGGCCACAGGCACCCATTTTGGATATTGAAAATTAAATTTGTTATCGCATTCTAAAAAGTATGAGGGATCTTTCTAAAATTTTCATTGGGGGTTCCCCTCTGCCTGCATATAATTTTTTGCATATTGGGACCAATGGGAAAAACCATGGCCGCAACACCCCATTATCGCTAAATCTTAAATTTTAAAAAGGGTTTTTCTCCTTTTTTGGAAAAGAAACTGTTAGAGGGCTTTTTTAAATTTCCACAGATTAGAAAAGACTTAGGGGAAAGGGGAAATGAAAAAGATAAATCTACGGGAAACCCATAAAGATTTCAATGGTGGGCCCCAAAGATCCCTCTGGGATTTTTTTAACATACCTGACAATTCAAACTTCACCCACAAATAAAAAGGTCATACCTCTTTATCATCTAACTCCAAACGCAACCGTACTTGTAATGACCGGGTTCGTGTGGCCTGATGAATCTTGGCGTGACAAGGGCTTTAAAATAGTTTTCCGGTTAAACTTGTAAAACGCGTTGTTTCACACGAATATAGCTACTAAATGTTTTTGGATATCAAAGTTGTTATTATAAATGAAATAAATTGATCTGTTTATGTGTTGTGACATGTATGTCCTATGTTCAGGTATGTCCAAAATATGATAGATTTTCAAAATATGCGTTTTTTAATTAACCACGTATACAGTATTTTATTAATTAAAAAAAGACGATGTGATCCCGCGGGTTATGATTTTACTTTCCCCCAAAATTCAAATTTTTTTTATTTTTTTAAATTAGATCAGAATTTCACTTATATTAAGGATACTAAAGAAACCTAGTCCATGTGTTTTACAAAACTTTGGTGGAAGATGATCTTTTTGAGCTTTTTCAAACTGGATGGTCAAAAGGTATAAAAAAAACTCCCAAAATGTACATGAGTTGCAAACATCTCCCTCGACACTCCTCGCTTGTTTTATTGGGTAGTTGAACACTGCAACTAGGGGCCTTTCGGTTGTCACCAACTATGATATAAACCCCCGGGTCGTAAAAAATGGCACGTTCCGCTCAACGCTGAGGGAGAAATTGACCCAGGCCACGTTACCTCAATCAAGAGAGAAGCCGATGTTGGTGGTAAATGCCAAATGGTTTGGTAGGACGTTAAAAAGTACCATGAACCTACAGTACCGAGCTTGTATAATGGGATAGTATCACATTTCTTTAACGTCAAAAAGGGGAAACACATGGTAAAATATTTAATTGAAATAACATAAAATAGATAATGGTTTTGGTCCCCTAGTTCAAATGTTTATTTGTTAACCCGTTAAAAATAAAGACAAACCAAACCAAATCGTCCACTGTGCTATACACTGACAGGTTATTACGCTTCAATCAGTAGGATCCTTTAATGCCCAAAAGACCCATCCGAAGAAAGGGAGAGGACAATCTTGAGCATAATATTTTGTTCTACATACTGATTTCGATCCTTTTTTGCAATTCAGATATTAAGTTTGCTACAATTATATCAAAGGAAAATGCGGTGGGCCGAGTGGTTAAGGTGGGCCCGACACTTTTCACTACCCCCCCACCTCTGGGTTCGAGTTTGAAACCAAGTGGGGCGGTTCCAGGTACTGACTGTAGGCCCCGGTGGTTTTTTTTTTTCGGGTTTACCCCGGTTTTTTTCCCCCCCTCCCCCAATTTTGGGCGCTTTTTCTTAAAATCCCTTTCCCCCCTGTTAATAAAAACTTTTAAAAAACAAAATAAACCAAACCAAACAAATGTAAAATAAAGGTAAAAAAAAAATTTTAAATAAATGGATTGTAAGGGAAATGACGATTTTTTGGGGCTTTTGGATCCTGCTTTTCCAGACCCCCAAGAAAATTTTGGAAAAACGATGCAAGATAAAATGTACTTTTGGCAAAGACTTTTTTGAAACAGATGAAAATTTTTTAATAAAAACATTTATATCTAAAATCGTTAATCCTAATGGTTTTTCAAGGTTTTTGAAAAATAGCGTGGGTTTTTTTTTGTGACAAATCTCCTGCAAAACTGCCCCCCAACCCGGTGTAAATTTTTATTAAAAGGCCCCCCTGCGCCCCTGACTGTATTTTTTTAAAGGGTTTAGTGAAAGAAAAAATTTTTTTTTTGTTTTTTTTTTTTTAATTTTTTTTAACTAAAGGACATCATGTAATTGGTAAAAAAGGTAAAAAAAAACACGGAGACCCCCCCCTTTTTTTTGAATGTTTCTATTACATTGCTTAATTCAAAGGCGTTTTGAAAAAAGTTTTATGGTTAAAGGGCCAAAAGTCCTCAAATAATTAAAATAAAAGGGAAAATTTTTTTATATGGGAAGTACGTAAATATTGTCCCCCTTTAAAACTTGGGGAAAGTATATTTTCATTATCAGAATTGTCCTCGAAATAATACAATTATTACTTGATGCAATTAACCCCCATGATTGGTCATTATAACATTTATTATCATATCTCGGGAATCGCTTGATCCGAAATTTTTTTTCCGTTTTTCTGTGCCGGTAATGTCCTCTATTATAACAACTTTTCGGTAAACACCCCGGTCAAAAGGGGCAACGCCGTTCAGAGAAAAGTATTATTACGCTTGGGGGAGGGAAAAATTTTTTCCCCCAATCTTTCTATACTTTTATAGTTCCATAAAAACACTAAATAGCCATTTATGTGTTTGTGGGACGCTTTTTTTCCCCACAGAATTTTTTTAATTATTTTTCCGGATTTTTTTTCGTCTTATATCCTCCCGGTTATAACCCCTTTCGTTACCTTGTAATTACTCTTACATAAAACCCAGGGAAATTATTAATGCTCTTTTTTTTAAATCGCCAGGGTCATATGAAGAGGGGTGACAAGAGACGCCCTATTGAAAAAAACAATTTACCAAAAAACCCCGAGCAATAAAAAATTTAAAAAAGAAGATTTTATATCCCAGGGTTTTGGGGACTTTTTTGTTTTTTTCTCTCAATGTCCCTAAAAAGAAAACACGGAAGAAAATTTTTTTCCTATTTTATTTCTTCCCAATTTTAAGGGGGGGCTTAATTATAGGGCTCCTCAAAATGACCTGGAACAGAAGACATTTTAAAAACCCCCCAAACCCCTAAAAGGTCTCCCCCCCTATTTGTCGCCCTTCAACGTGCGTAGTACAGCAGGGGATTCTTCCTCCACTCCTGTCGGGATTTAAAGACCAGTACTTGTTATTGGGAATAATTTTTAAAAAAAAAAAAATTACAAAAAAATTATTTCTTATTTTTTTACATAAGTCCCCCGAAAAAAAAAATGCCTATAATTTTAGGGTTTTTTAGATAATTAATAATTTTTTTCCCTTAAAACCAAATTTTATGTAACCTGATGTGTGCCTTCGCGTACGTTGGGAATTTGAAAACAGTTTGAAAAATCCGGCATCGGGTTTCGCGCTATTGCGAGGAGCGAATACAAACTACCGCAGCTTTCCCCAAAACACATGCTATATCACCTCACATTTTACAAACATACAGGCCG
>NW_022981793.1:0-7105 GCF_902652985.1 Pecten maximus
AAAATTTTTTAAAAAAATAAAAACAATTTTTTAAAAAGGTTTTGAAAAAACTTTAAAAAATTTTTTCCAAGGGGGGTTGGTTTTAACCAGTTTTTTTTCCCCTTTAAAAATTATTCTTTTGGGTAATTTTTTGGGGGGAACTTTTTTTTTTTAAAAAGGGGAATTTTAATTTAATTTGTTTCTCCTAAAGATCTATTAGTGGTCCATTAGCTATATATATATTTATAGCTACCTGCCAAGCGTCATGGGTTATTGGAATTTTCCCTCTCAGTTTGAATTTAACATTCAGTGTAGAAATAAGCATCGAGATGTGACTGTCGATCGTGGAATATTTACTATATTTCACCAGATCCAACAGGTCAATTTTTGACACAAACGTAAGTTTGAGTCTATGTCAGCGCTTTTGAGGTGTAGCTGACAAAATCTACGATGCCCTCTGGCGGATACTGCCTTGGCCAATCTAACCGTTGCTTTACAGTAACTCCGTAATGCTATGCAGTAAATATTTGTAAATATCGTAAATATTCACGATAAAAATGACATATTGTAAAGTTCAGCTATAAAAAAATCACCTTTTGTTTTGTTGACACAAACGTAAGTTTGAGTCTATGTCAGCGCTTTTGAGGGTAGCTGACAAAATCTACGATGCCCTCTGGCGGATACTGCTGTTGGCCAATCTAAACGTTGCTTTACAGTAACTCCGTAATGTTATGCAGTAAATATTTGTTTAACTTCACGATAAAAAATGACATACAGTGAAGTTCAGCTATTAAAAAAAATCACCTTTTGTTTTGTTGTATTTTAGAAGCTGACAGGACAATGTGGTTTTTTTTTGGCATTTTCGTTCGCTCTGACACAACTTCCACTGCCACTTCACAATCATATTCTATCGCAAAAAAATAATAGTCCCGTGACTTACGGAGTCAAATGCAGCACTGCAGTTTCGTTAGATATATGACAAAACAACAGAACCTCACAAATAGATAGTTTTCAAAGTATTTAATTTAAGTATGTTCTGTCGATGATACGTAAGAATATTTTCCCGCGTTGAACGCATTAGATTTCACGCGGAATGATACAATCGACTTTTCGCTGGCGCCATATTGCTGCTTACCTGTGACCCGGAAGAAAAATCTACTAACATCACGCTGAATTTTCATCATCGACATCTATGTGTTTTTTTTCTTTGGTGGCATGTTACTGAATGGGTTATAATATTGATAAAATTTCGTCGGAATATCGTTGTTATTTTGTACATTGAAAATCACTCATCCAGCATCCGATTTTGTCCGCCATCTCTCAGTAATGTAAACAATAATAAAAGCAAGAGTAGGTGATCAAACCCAACTTTGACTGTCATTTTCTCACTGAAATATTAACTTGCATGTGATTGATGTAGTCTGCAGATGGTTAGATTATATAGATGTTTTTTTACGAAAGAAAAAAGTTGTATATTCATCATGACAATATCACAACAACGGCAGTCGAGTACCATACGCATGTTTGCAAATAAAAAGTTAAATAAATTCTCACTGAATAGGGTTTCGAAAAGGCAAATGGACTTGTGAATATTAATATTGACTTCGGATCTATTGATTATATCCTACGTAATGCACATGAAGTTTTTTGTTTACAGAACGCGTACCGCATTAACGTGGCTTTCTGTATGCAGATGTAGACGTCACTGAAAATTTCATCTCTAATTATAGCGACTGATTCTTTTTTTCTAATATTCGTGATGGTTTAAAAAAAATAGAAAATGATCTATCATTATCATTTGAAATATTACATAACAGTCGAAGCATATTATAAAAAGAAAGGGGTCTACGATGTACATCTACATAGACCTTTATTATGTTTGGTGGAGTTTTGAACGCTTCAGGGACGGTTAAAGGGCAGTAACTCTTTAGAAAACACCATTTTTCATGGAAATGTACTGATTGCTAAATTTAACCAGAGATATTTAAAGGCAGTGGAAATGTTATATTCCTACATCTGCGGTTTTTTCTGTCTTAAATCATTTCAGCTTCTGAATTAAATTAACCTTTAAACTAATGCACAGTAAAGTATTGATAAATCAATGCAAATAATTTATTATAACTTAGATTTATTATTATTATTTAATCTTTTTTTCTTTACAACACTAGTACATATTATTTGAGAAAAACAGCAAAAATTACTAAGTTCATTATTCTTCTAAACAACAAAAATGTGTAAAACTTGTTTGTGTTGTGCATATATCCTATTGTGAAATAACTTGGCATGACTAAAGATAATAGTATTGTCTTGATGGTTGTTACATACTATATCATAGGTTGAGTTAAATAATTAGTTTCTTCTTATCAATTATGGTCAATGGTGAAAACACATTTTTTTCATTTAAATTGTTAAGTCGGTTTAATGTTCAAATTCAGATTAATTTAATTAAAGCAACTATTAATAATGTATATATGTGTTAACTTTTCTGACAAAGTCTTCAAGTAACCTGATTATATTTGACAGAGAATCAAAATGAGTAATTTTGTTGTTAAGAATAGTGGGCTTAGCCATTTACAACTGTTTAGATTCTACTTAATAAGGTTTGATTTTTAACATTTTGGCAAATTTATCTTATCAATATCCAATTTAGTTTTAAAGATAAGCAGTACTTCCATTTTTATGAAAATAAAAATTACTTCAGTGTTCTAATAATTTAAACACATGAACAATTGAAAGAAATACATTTGTATGAAAAGCATTCATAGTGGACTTTGAAGAATGCTACTACATGTACAGTTCATCCAGTTTGGGCATTCGAACTACATTTTTATCTGACAGATGCTGCAGATTAAAAAAAAACTCTGATTTTGAAATCGATGATATCGATACATATAGCTACATTCACATCTCACTAACATTAATTAACATGATATATATACCATACATATATACATGTATATGTATCGTGCAGTTACAGTTATGTATATGGTACATATACTATTGCGGAGAATATTTGATGCAATGTACATAGGTGAAAAACAAAATTCCACTTCAAATTGATTTGAACTGTACATGTGAATGAATGTGTTTTTGTTGTATAGATTATTTGTAGCTACACAGTATGGAGTGTAAACATATAACGTAGAGTGCTATATGAAAATCATGTTCACTCTAATGAGCGATTAAGAAACTGTCTCAAGTCTGAGCTGATATGAGCATGTAATTCTAAGTTTTGAATATAGTGCTTAGTTTAATGTGGCCGTTGTGATGGTATACCCTGCCCTGTCTACATCCGCATTCTACGCCTCCAGAGTCTGTTTATCAGACCCAGGTGTTTTTAACCCACCATCATCAGATGGTGGGCTATTCAAATCGCCCTGCGTCCGTGGTCCGTCCGTCCCTCCATCCGTAAACAATTCTTGTTATCGCTATTTCTCAAAGTACTGAAGGGATCTTCTAAAATTTCATATATAGGTTTCTCTTGGTTTCTAGTTATGCATATTGCATTTTGAGACTTATCGGAAAACAATATGGCCGACAGGCAGCCATCTTAGGTTTTGACAATTGAAGTTTGTTATTGCTATTTCTCAGAAAGCACTGAATTGATCTTTCTCAAATTTCATATGTAGGTTCCTCTTGGTGCTAACATTAGTTATGCATATTGCATTTTGAGACCAATCGGAAAACAATAAGGCCGACAGGCAGCCATCTTGGATTTTGTCAATTGAAGTTTGTTATCACTATTTCTCAGAAAGTGTTGACGGGATCTTTTTCAAATTTCATAAGTAAGTTCCCCTCGGTGCCTAGTTATGCATATTGCATTTTGAGACTAATCGGAAAACAACATGGCCGACAGGCAGCCATCTTGGATTTGGACAGTTGAAGTTTGTTATCGCTATTTCTCAGAAAGTGCTGAAGGGATCTTTCTCAAATTTGATATGTAGGTTCCCCTTGGTGGGTGGTTATGCATATTGCATTTTGAGACCAATCGGAAAACAATATGGCCGACAGGCAGCCATCTTAGGTTTTGACAATTGAAGTTTGTTATTGCTATTTCTCAGAAAGCACTGAATTGATCTTTCTCAAATTTCATATGTAGGTTCCTCTTGGTGCTTACATTAGTTATGTATATTGCATTTTGAGACCAATCGGAAAACAATATGGCCGACAGGCAGCCATCTTGGATTTAGACAATTGAAGTTTGTTATCGCTATTTCTCAGAAAGTGCTGAAGGGATCTTTCTCAAATTTTATATGTAGGTTCCCCTCGGTGCCTAGTTATGGATATTGCATTTTGAGACTAATCGGAAAACAACATGGTCGACAGGCAGCCATATTGTATTTTGACAATTGAAGTTTGTTATCGCTATTTTACAGAAGGTACTGAAGGGATAGAACAATCTGCCACAAAATATCATTCAAAACCTTGACATAACATCATTCAAACCAGGGCTCGCACACACGATAAAATCCTAAAACAATCACACAAGTGTTTTTAACCTGAGCTCTGATCTAAAAGCTGGTAGCTAGATGGGGCGCTACATAAAATGTATAAATATCTTTTCAATGGCTAATGATAATGATAATTTGTGAAGCGCCTATAGGCATGGGAGCCTCAAAAGTTTGAAAAGAAAGGCCTCATTAATTTTACAGGTAATCTAGGACCTTCATATTACATCTACAACTACGTATACATTAACCCATTGAAGATGTCAAATAAGATTACCTGAGTACCTATTCTGACAATTAGCTGCCAAGACGCACTTGCAATCAAAAGTAGATATGAATTTCTTTTCTTGCCAATATTTTGTCCTAGTCCTAATCAGGTATTGGTGATGTTCCATACAAAGTTGACCATGTCCCCACTAAACAAAAGCAGTTAAAATAATTTGTTTTCGTTTGTGTCTTCAGTACTTTCAGTACTTTGATTAGTTTTATGATTACATACTGACATAGTGTACTAATACAATTTACGAATTGTTTTAAGGTTATAATCTATATAAAATGCTGACCTAATTTAACGTTAACATAAAAGAAATTTAAATCTCAAATCATGCTTTTTCAATTTAAGAAGGGTGAGACAATTAAATTTGTATATGATTTAGGTATATGATTGGGGAGGTTGAAATCAATGGCAATTGTAAACAAGTTAGACTGTATGGCCTACATTCTCTATATTAAAACTATCAATAAAACAGCTTTATAACTGACATGTTTAAAAAAAATAAGAAAAAAAAGATTTAAAGGTTATTAATGATCTGTTGATGGTTCATTAGTGATCTGTTAATGGTTTATTATTGATCTATAAGTGATCTGTTAATGGTTTGTTAGTGACTTGTAAGTGATCTGTTAATGGTTTATTATTGATCTATAAGTGATCTGTTAATGGTTTATTATTGATCTATAAGTGATCTGTTAATGGTTTGTTAGTGACTTGTAAGTGATCTGTTAATGGTTTATTATTGATCTATAAGTGATCTGTTAATGGTTCATTATTGATCTATAAGTGATCTGTTAATGGTTTGTTAGTGACTTGTAAGTGATCTGTTAATGGTTTATTATTGATCTATAAGTGATCTGTTAATGGTTTATTATTGATCTATAAGTGATCTGTTAATGGTTTGTTAGTGACTTGTAAGTGATCTGTTAATCGTTTATTATTGATCTATAAGTGATCTGTTAATGGTTTATTAGTGATCTATTAGTAATTTGTAAGTGATCTGTTAATGGTTTATTAGTGATCTATAAGTAATTTGTAAGTGATCTGTTAATGGTTTATTAGTGATCTATTAATGATTTGTAAGTGATCTGTTAATGGTTATTTAGTGATCTATTAGTAATTTGTAAGTGATCTGTTAATGGTTTATTAGTGATCTGTTAATGGTTTATAAGTGATCTATTAGTGATTTGTAAGTGATCTGTTAATTGTTTATTAGTGATTTGTAATTGATCTGTTAATGGTTAGTGATTTGTAATTGATCTGTTAATGGTTTATTAGTGATCTATAAATGACTTGTAAGTGATCTGTTTATGGTTAGTGATTTATAAGTGATCTGTTAATGGTTTATTAGTGATCTATTAGTGATTTGTAAGTGATCTT
Source organism: Pecten maximus (assembly GCF_902652985.1). Classification (NCBI taxonomy): domain Eukaryota; kingdom Metazoa; phylum Mollusca; class Bivalvia; order Pectinida; family Pectinidae; genus Pecten; species Pecten maximus. The sequence continues at coordinate 6,079 of NW_022981793.1, forward strand.
TGTCAGTGGTTTGTTAACTCATTTGCATGTGAAATTTGACTATTGTCAACTCATTCCAAAATCATGGTTTCAACATGGTTTTATTTGTTAACATAGATTTGTTCCTGGATTTGTTTTGTATGAGAATGGTCAGATTTTTGTACTGAGGCTCTGATCATGATGTACTGATGATGCTCATTGCACTAGATAAAAGATTATCTCATAGGTACTCAGTTATCAGGTATATGTACTTCAGATATACTCTAGAGGTCAAATATTCATACAAGGAGTCATGGGCCCATGTTGGACGTGTGGTTAAGGTGTCCCGACACTTTATCACTAGCCCTCCACCTCAGGGTTGTGAGTTCGAAATCCACGTGGGGCAGTTGCCAGGTACTGACTGTAGGCTGGTGGTTTTTCTCTGGGGTACTCCGGCTTTCGTTTCCTCCACCTCCAAAACCAGACACGTCCTTAAATGACCCTGGCTGTTAATAGGACTTTAAACAAAATTAACCAAATTAACCAAATAAATACAAGGAGTCATTATAGTTATACATTTGTTGTGTATTAATAAGATGTATATATATATTAGATGTTGTTTGTATATGTGGATACTAGATGTCAGATATTGTTTTACTATAGATATCTAATATTTATATGAAAGGAAAGATATGTATTAGAAATCATATTTTATCATAGAAGTCTTCAGGAGAGACATGATTTATTTTAGTAAGGCAAAATATCTTTTTTCTGGAGTCAGATATTTGTAGTGGTTGTCTGTTTTATACATTTAGTTTACTATAGATCGAGCGTATCATTTCAAGTTAGAATTTTGTATTGGGAGTCAGAGGTTTCAGAGATGATGTGAGGTTAGATAAACCCAGCTGTACAATGTTTATGACATTTTTATATCATGTGAAGTTCTGAGGTTTGTGTGCTATGATTAAGATGTCAGAACAGAATTACTAGTTTTTTAACAGATACCTAACTGATTGCACTGGGTAGGATTTAAAAAAAATTAATTACCAGAATAACTTAATATTCCCCC